>NW_024543154.1:0-83594 GCF_018167655.1 Microtus oregoni
CTGAGTACTGAGCACCCAGCACCCTGAGTACTGAGCACCCAGAACCCTGAGCAATGAGAACCCTGAGTACTGAGCACCCAGCATCCTGAGTACTGAACACCCAGCACCCTGAGCACTGAACACACAGCACCCCGAGCACTGAGCACCCAGCACCCCGAGCACTGAGCACCCAGCAACCCGAGCACTGAGAACCCAGCACCATGTGTACTGAGCACCCAGCACCCTGAGTACTGAGCACCCAGCACCCCGAGCACTGAGTACCCAGCACCCTGAGCACTGAGCACCCAGCACCCTGAGCACTGAGCACCCATCACCCTGAGGACTGAGCACTGAGCACCCAGCAACCCGAGCACTGAGCACCCAGCACCCCGAGCACTGAGCACCCAGCACCCTGAGCACTGAGCACCCAGCACACTGAGCACTGAGCACCCAGCACCCTGAGCACTGAGCACCCAGCACACTGAGCACTGAGCACCCAGCACCCTGAGCACTGAGCACCCAGCACACTGAGCACTGAGCACCCAGCACCCTGAGTAGTGAGCACCCAACGTACTGAGCACCGAGCACCCCGAGCACTGAGCACCCAGCACCCTGAGTACTGAGCACCGATCACCCCGAGAACTGAGCACCCAGCACACTGAGTACTGAGCTCCGAGCACCCCGAGCACTGAGCACCCAGCAACCGGAGTACTGAGCACCCAGCACCCTGAGTACTAAGCACCGAGCACCCTGAGTACTGAGCACCCAGTACCCTGAGCACTGAACACACAGCAGCCTGAGTACTGAGCACCCCGAGCACTGAGCACCCAGCACCCTGAGCACTGAGTACCCAGCACCCTGAGTACTGAGCACCCAGCACCCTGATTACTGAACACCCAGCACCCTGAGCACTGAGCACTTAGCAGCCTGAGCACTGAGTACTGAGCACTGAGCACCCTGAGCACTGAGCACGCAGCACCCCGAGGACTGAGCACCCAGCACCACGAGCACTGAGCACCCAGCGCCCCGAGCACTGAGCACCCAGCACCCCGAGCACTGAGCTCTGAGCACCCTGAGCACTGAGCACACAGCACCCCGAGTACTGAGCATTGAGCACCCTGAGCACTGAGCACCCAGCACCCCGAGTACTGAGCACTGAGCACCCCGAGCACTGAGTACCCAGCACCGTGAGCACTGAGCACCCAGCACCCTGAGCACTGAGCACCCAGCACCCTGAGCACTGAGCACCCAGCACACTGAGTACTGAGCACTGAGCACCCAGCACCCCGAGCACTGAGCACCCAGCACCCTGAGTACTGAGCACCCAGTACCCTGAGCACTGAACACACAGCACCCTGATTACTGAGCACCCTCAGCACTGAGCACCCAGCACCCTCAGCACTGAGCACCCAGCACCCTGAGTACTGAGCACTGAGCTCCCTGAGTACTGAGCACTGAGCACCCTGAGTACTGAGCACCCAGCACCCTGAGTACTGAGCACCCAGCACCCTGAGCAATGAGCACCCTGAGTACTGAGCACCCAGCAACCTGAGCACTGAGCACCGAGCACCCTGAGCACTGAGCACCCAGCACACTGAGTACTGAGCACCCAGCACCCTGAGCAATGAGCACCCTGAGTACTGAACACCCAGCACCCTGAGCAATGAGCACCCTGAGTACTGAGCACCCAGCACCCTGAGTACTAAGCACCGAGCACCCTCAGTACTGAGCACCCAGTACCCTGAGCACTGAACACACAGCACCCTGAGTACTGAGCACCCCGAGCACTGAGCACCCAGCACCCTGAGTACTGTGCACTGAGCACGCAGCACCCCGAGCACTGAGCACCCAGCACCCTGAGCACTGAGCACCCAGCACCCCGAGCACTGAGCACCCAGCACCCTGAGTACTGAGCACTGAGCACCCAGCACCCCGAGCACTGAGCACCCAGCACCCTGAACACTGAGCACCCAGCACCCGAGTACTGAGCACCCAGCACCCTGAGTACTGAGCACCCAGCACCCGAGTACTGAGCACCCAGCACCCTGAGTACTGAGCACCCAGCACCCTGAGTACTGAGCACCCAGCACCCTGAGCTCTGAGCAATCAGCACACCGAGCACTGAGCACCGAGCACCCTGAGCACTGAGCACCCAGCACGCTGAGTACTAAGCACTGAGCACCCTGAGTACTGAGCCCCCAGCACCCTGAGTTCTGAGCACCCAGCACCCAGAGCACTTAGCACCCAGCACAACGAGTACTGAGCACCCAGCACCCTGAGTACTGAGCACCCAGCACCCCGAGCACTGAGCACCCAGCACGCTGAGTACTCAGCACTGAGCACCCTGAGTACTGAGCACCGAGCACCCTGAGCACTGAGCACCCAGCACGCTGAGTACTGAGCACTGAGCACCCTGAGTACTGAGCACCCAGCACCCTGAGCACTGAGCACCCAGCACGCTGAGTACTGAGCACTGAGCACGCTGAGTACTGAGCACCGAGCACCCTGAGCACTGAGCACCCAGCACGCTGAGTACCGAGGACTGAGCACCCTGAGTACTGAGCACCCAGCACCCCGAGCACTGAGTACCCAGCACCCTGAGCACTGAGCACCCAGCACCCTGAGCACTGAGCACCCATCACCCTGAGGACTGAGCACTGAGCACCCAGAACCCCGAGCACTGAGCACCCAGCGCCCTGAGCACTGAGCACCCAGCACCCTGAGCACTGAGCACCCAGCACCCCGAGCACTGATCACCCAGCACCCTGAGTCCTGAGCACTGAGCACCCAGCACCAAGAGCACTGAGCACCCATCACACTGAGCACTGAGCACCCAGCATCCTGAGTACTGAGCACCCTGCACCCTGAGTCCTGAGCACTGAGCACCCAGCACCAAGAGCACTGAGCACCCAGCACCCTGAGCACTGAGCACCCAGCACCCCGAGCACTGAGCACCCAGCACCCTGAGTACTGTGCACTGAGCACCCAGCACCCCGAGCACTGAGCACCCAGCACCCTGAGCACTGAGCACCCAGCACCCCGAGCACTGAGCACCCAGCACCCTGAGTACTGAGCACTGAGCACCCAGCACCCCGAGCACTGAGCACCCAGCACCCTGAACACTGAGCACCCAGCACCCGAGTACTGAGCACCCAGCACCCTGAGTACTGAGCACCCAGCACCCGAGTACTGAGCACCCAGCACCCTGAGTACTGAGCACCCAGCACCCTGAGTACTGAGCACCCAGCACCCTGAGCACTGAGCACTTAGCAGCCTGAGCACTGAGTACTGAGCACTGAGCACCCTGAGCACTGAGCACGCAGCACCCCGAGTACTGAGCACCCAGCACCACGAGCACTGAGCACCCAGCGCCCCGAGCACTGAGCACCCAGCACCCCGAGCACTGAGCTCTGAGCACCCTGAGCACTGAGCACACAGCACCCCGAGTACTGAGCATTGAGCACCCTGAGCACTGAGCACCCAGCACCCCGAGTACTGAGCACTGAGCACCCCGAGCACTGAGTACCCAGCACCGTGAGCACTGAGCACCCAGCACCCTGAGCACTGAGCACCCAGCACCCTGAGCACTGAGCACCCAGCACACTGAGTACTGAGCACTGAGCACCCAGCACCCCGAGCACTGAGCACCCAGCACCCTGAGTACTGAGCACCCAGTACCCTGAGCACTGAACACACAGCACCCTGATTACTGAGCACCCTCAGCACTGAGCACCCAGCACCCTCAGCACTGAGCACCCAGCACCCTGAGTACTGAGCACTGAGCTCCCTGAGTACTGAGCACTGAGCACCCTGAGTACTGAGCACCCAGCACCCTGAGTACTGAGCACCCAGCACCCTGAGCAATGAGCACCCTGAGTACTGAGCACCCAGCAACCTGAGCACTGAGCACCGAGCACCCTGAGCACTGAGCACCCAGCACACTGAGTACTGAGCACCCAGCACCCTGAGCAATGAGCACCCTGAGTACTGAACACCCAGCACCCTGAGCAATGAGCACCCTGAGTACTGAGCACCCAGCACCCTGAGTACTAAGCACCGAGCACCCTCAGTACTGAGCACCCAGTACCCTGAGCACTGAACACACAGCACCCTGAGTACTGAACACCCCGAGCACTGAGCACCCAGCACCCTGAGTACTGTGCACTGAGCACGCAGCACCCCGAGCACTGAGCACCCAGCACCCTGAGCACTGAGCACCCAGCACCCCGAGCACTGAGCACCCAGCACCCTGAGTACTGAGCACTGAGCACCCAGCACCCCGAGCACTGAGCACCCAGCACCCTGAACACTGAGCACCCAGCACCCGAGTACTGAGCACCCAGCACCCTGAGTACTGAGCACCCAGCACCCGAGTACTGAGCACCCAGCACCCTGAGTACTGAGCACCCAGCACCCTGAGTACTGAGCACCCAGCACCCTGAGCTCTGAGCAATCAGCACACCGAGCACTGAGCACCGAGCACCCTGAGCACTGAGCACCCAGCACGCTGAGTACTAAGCACTGAGCACCCTGAGTACTGAGCCCCCAGCACCCTGAGTTCTGAGCACCCAGCACCCAGAGCACTTAGCACCCAGCACAACGAGTACTGAGCACCCAGCACCCTGAGTACTGAGCACCCAGCACCCCGAGCACTGAGCACCCAGCACGCTGAGTACTCAGCACTGAGCACCCTGAGTACTGAGCACCGAGCACCCTGAGCACTGAGCACCCAGCACGCTGAGTACTGAGCACTGAGCACCCTGAGTACTGAGCACCCAGCACCCTGAGCACTGAGCACCCAGCACGCTGAGTACTGAGCACTGAGCACGCTGAGTACTGAGCACCGAGCACCCTGAGCACTGAGCACCCAGCACGCTGAGTACCGAGGACTGAGCACCCTGAGTACTGAGCACCCAGCACCCCGAGCACTGAGTACCCAGCACCCTGAGCACTGAGCACCCAGCACCCTGAGCACTGAGCACCCATCACCCTGAGGACTGAGCACTGAGCACCCAGAACCCCGAGCACTGAGCACCCAGCGCCCTGAGCACTGAGCACCCAGCACCCTGAGCACTGAGCACCCAGCACCCCGAGCACTGATCACCCAGCACCCTGAGTCCTGAGCACTGAGCACCCAGCACCAAGAGCACTGAGCACCCAGCACACTGAGCACTGAGCACCCAGCATCCTGAGTACTGAGCACCCAGCACCCTGAGTCCTGAGCACTGAGCACCCAGCACCAAGAGCACTGAGCACCCAGCACCCTGAGCACTGAGCACCCAGCACCCCGAGCACTGAGCACCCAGCACCCTGAGTACTGTGCACTGAGCACCCAGCACCCCGAGCACTGAGCACCCAGCACCCTGAGCACTGAGCACCCAGCACCCCGAGCACTGAGCACCCAGCACCCTGAGTACTGAGCACTGAGCACCCAGCACCCCGAGCACTGAGCACCCAGCACCCTGAACACTGAGCACCCAGCACCCGAGTACTGAGCACCCAGCACCCTGAGTACTGAGCACCCAGCACCCGAGTACTGAGCACCCAGCACCCTGAGTACTGAGCACCCAGCACCCTGAGTACTGAGCACCCAGCACCCTGAGCACTGAGCACTCAGCACACCGAGCACTGAGCACTGAGCACCCTGAGCATTGAGCACCCAGCACGCTGAGTACTAAGCACTGAGCACCCTGAGTACTGAGCACCCAGCACCCTGAGTTCTGAGCACCCAGCACCCAGAGCACTGAGCACCCAGCACGCTGAGTACTCAGCACTGAGCACCCTGAGTACTGAGCACCGAGCACCCTGAGCACTGAGCACCCAGCACGCTGAGTACTGAGCACTGAGCACCCTGAGTACTGAGCACCCAGCACCCTGAGCACTAAGCACCCAGCACGCTGAGTACTGAGCACTGAGCACGCTGAGTACTGGGCACCGAGCACCCTGAGCACTGAGCACCCAGCACGCTGAGTACTGAGCACTGAGCACCCTGAGTACTGAGCACCCAGCACCCCGAGCACTGAGCACCCAGCACCCTGAGTACTGAGCACCGAGCACCCTGAGTACTGAGCACCCAGCACGCTGAGTACTGAGCACCCAGCACCCTGAGCACTGAGCACCCAGCACCCTGAATACTGAGCACTGAGCACCCCGAGTGCTGAGCACCGAGCACCCCGAGCACTGAGCACCCAGCACCCCGAGCACCGAGCACCCTGAGTACTGAGCTCCCAGCACCCTGAGCACTGAGCACCCAGCACCCTGAGCACTGAGCACCCAGCACCCTGAGCACTGAGCACCCAGCACCCTGAGTACTGAGCACCGAGCACCCCGAGCACTGAGCACACAGCACCCTGAGCACCGAGCACCCTGAGTACTGAGCACTGAGCAACCTGAGTACTGAGCACTGAGCACCCTGAGTACTGAGCACCCAGCACCCTGAGTACTGAGCACCCAGCACCCTGAGCAATGAGAACCCTGAGTACTGAGCACCCAGCATCCTGAGTACTAAACACCCAGCACCCTGAGCACTGAACACACAGCACCCCGAGCACTGAGCACCCAGCACCCCGAGCACTGAGCACCCAGCAACCCGAGCACTGAGAACCCAGCACCATGTGTACTGAGCACCCAGCACCCTGAGTACTGAGCACCCAGCACCCCGAGCACTGAGTACCCAGCACCCTGAGCACTGAGCACCCAGCACCCTGAGCACTGAGCACCCATCACCCTGAGGACTGAGCACTGAGCACCCAGCAACCCGAGCACTGAGCACCCAGCATCCCGAGCACTGAGCACCCAGCACCCTGAGTACTGAGCACCCAGCACCCTGAGCACTGAGCACCCAGCACCCTGAGCACTGAGCACCCAGCACACTGAGCACTGAGCACCCAGCACCCTGAGTAGTGAGCACCCAACGTACTGAGCACCGAGCACCCCGAGCACTGAGCACCCAGCACCCTGAGTACTGAGCACCGATCACCCCGAGAACTGAGCACCCAGCACACTGAGTACTGAGCTCCGAGCACCCCGAGCACTGAGCACCCAGCAACCGGAGTACTGAGCACCCAGCACCCTGAGTACTAAGCACCGAGTACCCTGAGTACTGAGCACCCAGTACCCTGAGCACTGAACACACAGCAGCCTGAGTACTGAGCACCCCGAGCACTGAGCACCCAGCACCCTGAGCACTGAGTACCCAGCACCCTGAGTACTGAGCACCCAGCACCCTGAGTACTGAACACCCAGCACCCTGAGCACTGAGCACCGAGCACCCTGAGCACTGAGCACCCAGCACGCTGAGTACTAAGCACTGAGCACCCTGAGTACTGAGCACCCAGCACCCTGAGTTCTGAGCACCCAGCACCCAGAGCACTTAGCACCCAGCACAACGAGTACTGAGCACCCAGCACCCTGAGTACTGAGCACCCAGCACCCCGAGCACTGAGCACCCAGCACGCTGAGTACTCAGCACTGAGCACCCTGAGTACTGAGCACCGAGCACCCTGAGCACTGAGCACCCAGCACGCTGAGTACTGAGCACTGAGCACCCTGAGTACTGAGCACCCAGCACCCTGAGCACTGAGCACCCAGCACGCTGAGTACTGAGCACTGAGCATGCTGAGTACTGAGCACCGAGCACCCTGAGCACTGAGCACCCAGCACGCTGAGTACTGAGCACTGAGCACCCTGAGTACTGAGCACCCAGCACCCCGAGCACTGAGTACCCAGCACCCTGAGCACTGAGCACCCAGCACCCTGAGCACTGAGCACCCATCACCCTGAGGACTGAGCACTGAGCACCCAGCACCCTGAGCACTGAGCACCCAGCGCCCTGAGCACTAAGCACCCAGCACCCTGAGCACTGAGCACCCAGCACCCCGAGCACTGATCACCCAGCACCCTGAGTCCTGAGCACTGAGCACCCAGCACCAAGAGCACTGAGCACCCAGCACACTGAGCACTGAGCACCCAGCATCCTGAGTACTGAGCACCCAGCACCCTGAGTCCTGAGCACTGAGCACCCAGCACCAAGAGCACTGAGCACCCAGCACCCTGAGCACTGAGCACCCAACACCCCGAGCACTGAGCACCCAGCACCCTGAGTACTGTGCACTGAGCACCCAGCACCCCGAGCACTGAGCACCCAGCACCCTGAGCACTGAGCACCCAGCACCCCGAGCACTGAGCACCCAGCACCCTGAGTACTGAGCACTGAGCACCCAGCACCCCGAGCACTGAGCACCCAGCACCCTGAACACTGAGCACCCTGCCCCCGAGTACTGAGCACCCAGCACCCTGAGTACTGAGCACCCAGCACCCGAGTACTGAGCACCCAGCACCCTGAGTACTGAGCACCCAGCACCCTGAGTACTGAGCACCCAGCACCCTGAGCACTGAGCACTCAGCACACCGAGCACTGAGCACCGAGCACCCTGAGCACTGAGCACCCAGCACGCTGAGTACTAAGCACTGAGCACCCTGAGTACTGAGCACCCAGCACCCTGAGTTCTGAGCACCCAGCACGCAGAGCACTTAGCACCCAGCACAACGAGTACTGAGCACCCAGCACCCTGAGTACTGAGCACCCAGCACCCCGAGCACTGAGCACCCAGCACGCTGAGTACTCAGCACTGAGCACCCTGAGTACTGAGCACCGAGCACCCTGAGCACTGAGCACCCAGCACGCTGAGTACTGAGCACTGAGCACGCTGAGTACTGAGCACCGAGCACCCTGAGCACTGAGCACCCAGCACGCTGAGTACTGAGCACTGAGCACCCTGAGTACTGAGCACCCAGCACCCCGAGCACTGAGCACCCAGCACCCTGAGTCCTGAGCACCGAGCACCCTGAGTACTGAGCACCCAGCACCCTGAGTACTGAGCACACAGCGTCCTGAGCACCGAGCACGCAGCACCCTGAGAACTGAGCACCCAGCACCCTGAGCACTGAGCACCCAGCACCCTGAATACTGAGCACTGAGCACCCCGAGTGCTGAGCACCGAGCACCCCGAGCACTGAGCACCCAGCACCCCGAGCACCGAGCACCCTGAGTACTGAGCTCCCAGCACCCTGAGCACTGAGCACCCAGCACCCTGAGCACTGAGCACCCAGCACCCTGAGCACTGAGCACCCAGCACCCTGAGTACTGAGCACCGAGCACCCCGAGCACTGAGCACACAGCACCCTGAGCACCGAGCACCCTGAGTACTGAGCACTGAGCAACCTGAGTACTGAGCACTGAGCACCCTGAGTACTGAGCACCCAGCACCCTGAGTACTGAGCACCCAGCACCCTGAGCAATGAGAACCCTGAGTACTGAGCACCCAGCATCCTGAGTACTGAACACCCAGCACCCTGAGCACTGAACACACAGCACCCCGAGCACTGAGCACCCAGCACCCCGAGCACTGAGCACCCAGCAACCCGAGCACTGAGAACCCAGCACCATGTGTACTGAGCACCCAGCACCCTGAGTACTGAGCACCCAGCACCCCGAGCACTGAGTACCCAGCACCCTGAGCACTGAGCACCCAGCACCCTGAGCACTGAGCACCCATCACCCTGAGGACTGAGCACTGAGCACCCAGCAACCCGAGCACTGAGCACCCAGCACCCCGAGCACTGAGCACCCAGCACCCTGAGTACTGAGCACCCAGCACCCTGAGCACTGAGCACCCAGCACCCTGAGCACTGAGCACCCAGCACACTGAGCACTGAGCACCCAGCACCCTGAGTAGTGAGCACCCAACGTACTGAGCACCGAGCACCCCGAGCACTGAGCACCCAGCACCCTGAGTACTGAGCACCGATCACCCCGAGAACTGAGCACCCAGCACACTGAGTACTGAGCTCCGAGCACCCCGAGCACTGAGCACCCAGCAACCGGAGTACTGAGCACCCAGCACCCTCAGTACTAAGCACCGAGTACCCTGAGTACTGAGCACCCAGTACCCTGAGCACTGAACACACAGCAGCCTGAGTACTGAGCACCCCGAGCACTGAGCACCCAGCACCCTGAGCACTGAGTACCCAGCACCCTGAGTACTGAGCACCCAGCACCCTGAGTACTGAACACCCAGCACCCTGAGCACTGAGCACTGAGCAGCCTGAGCACTGAGTACTGAGCACTGAGCACCCTGAGCACTGAGCACGCAGCACCCCGAGTACTGAGCACCCAGCACCACGAGCACTGAGCACCCAGCGCCCCGAGCACTGAGCACCCAGCACCCCGAGCACTGAGCTCTGAGCACCCTGAGCACTGAGCACACAGCACCCCGAGTACTGAGCATTGAGCACCCTGAGCACTGAGCACCCAGCACCCCGAGTACTGAGCACTGAGCACCCCGAGCACTGAGTACCCAGCACCGTGAGCACTGAGCACCCAGCACCCTGAGCACTGAGCACCCAGCACCCTGAGCACTGAGCACCCAGCACACTGAGTACTGAGCACTGAGCACCCAGCACCCCGAGCACTGAGCACCCAGCACCCTGAGTACTGAGCACCCAGTACCCTGAGCACTGAACACACAGCACCATGATTACTGAGCACCCTCAGCACTGAGCACCCAGCACCCTCAGCACTGAGCACCCAGCACCCTGAGTACTGAGCACTGAGCTCCCTGAGTACTGAGCATTGAGCACCCTGAGTACTGAGCACCCAGCACCCTGAGTACTGAGCACCCAGCACCCTGAGCAATGAGCACCCTGAGTACTGAGCACCCAGCACCCTGAGCACTGAGCACCGAGCACCCTGAGCACTGAGCACCCACCACACTGAGTACTGAGCACCCAGCACCCTGAGCAATGAGCACCCTGAGTACTGAACACCCAGCACCCTGAGCAATGAGCACCCTGAGTACTGAGCACCCAGCACCCTGAGTACTAAGCACCGAGCACCCTCAGTACTGAGCACCCAGTACCCTGAGCACTGAACACACAGCACCCTGAGTACTGAGCACCCCGAGCACTGAGCACCCAGCACCCTGAGCACTGAGGACCCAGCACCCTGAGTACTGTGCATCCAGCACCCCGAGCACTGAGCATCGAGCACCCTGAGTACTGAGCATCCAGCACCCCGAGCACTGAGCACCCAGCACCCTGAGTACTGAGTACTGAGCACCCAGCACCCAGAGCACTGAGCACCCAGCACCCTGTGTACTGAGCACTGAGTACTCATTACCCCGAGCACTGAGCACCCAGCACCCTGAGCACTGAGCACCCTGAGTACTGAGCACCCAGCACCCTGAGCACTGAGCACCCAGCACCCCGAGCACTGAGCACCCAGCACCCAGAGCACTGAGCACTGAGCACCCTGAGTACTGAGCACTGAGCACCCTGATCACGGAGCAGCGAGCACCCTGAGTACTGAGCACTGAGCACCCTGAGCATTGAGCACCCTGCTCCCTGAGTACTGAGCACCCAGCACCCTGAGCACTGTGGACCGAGCACCCTGAGTACTAAGCACCCAGCACCCTGAGTACTGAGCACCCAGCACCCTGAGCACTGAGCACCCAGCACGCTGAGTACTGAGCACTGAGCACCCTGAGTACTGAGCACCGAGCACCCTGAGCACTGAGCACCCAGCACGCTGAGTACTGAGCACTGAGCACCCTGAGTACTGAGCACCCAGCACCCTCAGTTCTGAGCACCCAGCACCCTGAGCACTTAGCACCCAGCACAACGAGTACTGAGCACCCAGCACCCTGAGTACTGAGCACCCAGCACCGAGCACTGAGCACCCAGCACGCTGAGTACTGATCACTGAGCACCCTGAGTACTGAGCACCGAGCACCCTGAGCACTGAGCACCCAGCACGCTGAGTACTGAGCACTGAGCACCCTGAGTACTGAGCACCGAGCACCCTGAGCACTGAGCACCCAGCACGCTGAGTACTGAGCACTGAGCACCCTGAGTACTGAGCACCGAGCACCCTGAGCACTGAGCACCCAGCACGCTGAGTACTGAGCACTGAGCACCCTGAGTACTGAGCACCCCGAGCACTGAGCACCCAGCACCCTGAGCACTGAGTACCCAGCACCCTGAGTACTGAGCACCCAGCACCCTGAGTACTGAACACCCAGCACCCTGAGCACTGAGCACTGAGCAGCCTGAGCACTGAGTACTGAGCACTGAGCACCCTGAGCACTGAGCACGCAGCACCCCGAGTACTGAGCACCCAGCACCACGAGCACTGAGCACCCAGCGCCCCGAGCACTGAGCACCCAGCACCCCGAGCACTGAGCTCTGAGCACCCTGAGCACTGAGCACACAGCACCCCGAGTACTGAGCATTGAGCACCCTGAGCACTGAGCACCCAGCACCCCGAGTACTGAGCACTGAGCACCCCGAGCACTGAGTACCCAGCACCGTGAGCACTGAGCACCCAGCACCCTGAGCACTGAGCACCCAGCACCCTGAGCACTGAGCACCCAGCACACTGAGTACTGAGCACTGAGCACCCAGCACCCCGAGCACTGAGCACCCAGCACCCTGAGTACTGAGCACCCAGTACCCTGAGCACTGAACACACAGCACCCTGATTACTGAGCACCCTCAGCACTGAGCACCCAGCACCCTCAGCACTGAGCACCCAGCACCCTGAGTACTGAGCACTGAGCTCCCTGAGTACGGAGCACTGAGCACCCTGAGTACTGAGCACCCAGCACCCTGAGTACTGAGCACCCAGCACCCTGAGCAATGAGCACCCTGAGTACTGAGCACCCAGCACCCTGAGCACTGAGCACCGAGCACCCTGAGCACTGAGCACCCAGCACACTGAGTACTGAGCACCCAGCACCCTGAGCAATGAGCACCCTGAGTACTGAACACCCAGCACCCTGAGCAATGAGCACCCTGAGTACTGAGCACCCAGCACCCTGAGTACTAAGCACCGAGCACCCTCAGTACTGAGCACCCAGTACCCTGAGCACTGAACACACAGCACCCTGAGTACTGAGCACCCCGAGCACTGAGCACCCAGCACCCTGAGCACTGAGGACCCAGCACCCTGAGTACTGTGCATCCAGCACCCCGAGCACTGAGCATCGAGCACCCTGAGTACTGAGCATCCAGCACCCCGAGCACTGAGCACCCAGCACCCTGAGTACTGAGTACTGAGCACCCAGCACCCAGAGCACTGAGCACCCAGCACCCTGTGTACTGAGCACTGAGTACCCATTAACCCGAGCACTGAGCACCCAGCACCCTGAGCACTGAGCACCCTGAGTACTGAGCACCCAGCACCCTGAGCACTGAGCACCCAGCACCCCGAGCACTGAGCACCCAGCACCCAGAGCACTGAGCAATGAGCACCCTGAGTACTGAGCACTGAGCACCCTGATCACTGAGCAGCGAGCACCCTGAGTACTGAGCACTGAGCACCCTGAGCATTGAGCACCCTGCTCCCTGAGTACTGAGCACCCAGCACCCTGAGCACTGTGGACCGAGCACCCTGAGTACTAAGCACCCAGCACCCTGAGTACTGAGCACCCAGCACCCTGAGCACTGAGCACCCAGCACGCTGAGTACTGAGCACTGAGCACCCTGAGTACTGAGCACAGAGCACCCTGAGCACTGAGCACCCAGCACGCTGAGTACTGAGCACTGAGCACCCTGAGTACTGAGCACCCAGCACCCTCAGTTCTGAGCACCCAGCACCCTGAGCACTTAGCACCCAGCACAACGAGTACTGAGCACCCAGCACCCTGAGTACTGAGCACCCAGCACCGAGCACTGAGCACCCAGCACGCTGAGTACTGATCACTGAGCACCCTGAGTACTGAGCACCGAGCACCCTGAGCACTGAGCACCCAGCACGCTGAGTACTGAGCACTGAGCACCCTGAGTACTGAGCACCGAGCACCCTGAGCACTGAGCACCCAGCACGCTGAGTACTGAGCACTGAGCACACTGAGTACTGAGCACCGAGCACCCTGAGCACTGAGCACCCAGCACGCTGAGTACTGAGCACTGAGCACCCTGAGTACTGAGCAACCAGCACCCCGAGCACTGAGCACCCAGCACCCTGAGTACTGAGCACCGAGCACCCTGAGTACTGAGCACCCAGCACCCTGAGTACTGAGCACCCAGCGTACTGAGCACCGTGAACCCAGCACCCTGAGTACTGAGCACCCAGCACCCTGAGCACTGAGCACCCAGCACCCTGAGTACTGAGCACTGAGCACCCGGAGGACTGAGCACCGAGCACCCCGAGCACTGAGCACCCAGCACCCCGAGCACCGAGCACCCTGAGTACTGAGCACCCAGCACCCTGAGTACTGAGCACTGAGCACCCCGAGTACTGAGCACCGAGCACCCCGAGCACTGAGCACCCAGCACCCCGAGCAACGAGCACCCTGAGTACTGAGCTCCCAGCACCCTGAGCACTGAGCACCCAGCACCCTGAGCACTGAGCACCCAGCACCCTGAGCACTGAGCACCCAGCACCCTGAGTACTGAGCACCGAGCACCCCGAGCACTGAGCACACAGCACCCTGAGCACCGAGCACCCTGAGTACTGAGCACTGAGCACCCTGAGTACTGAGCACTGAGCACCCTGAGTACTGAGCACCCAGCACCCTGAGTACTGAGCACCCAGCACCCTGAGCAATGAGAACCCTGAGTACTGAGCACCCTGCATCCTGAGTACTAAACACACAGCACCCTGAGCACTGAACACACAGCACCCCGAGCACTGAGCACCCAGCAACCCGAGCACTGAGCACCCAGCAACCCGAGCACTGAGAACCCAGCACCATGTGTACTGAGCACCCAGCACCCTGAGTACTGAGCACCCAGCACCCCGAGCACTGAGTACCCAGCACCCTGAGCACTGAGCACCCAGCACCCTGAGCACTGAGCACCCATCACCCTGAGGACTGAGCACTGAGCACCCAGCACCCCGAGCACTGAGCACCCAGCGCCCTGAGCACTGAGCACCCAGCACCCTGAGCACTGAGCACCCAGCACCCCGAGCACTGAGCACCCAGCAACCTGAGCACTGAGCACCCAGCACCCGAGTACTGAGCACCCAGCACCCTGAGTACTGAGCACCCAGCACCCTGAGTTCTGAGCGCCCAGCACCCTGAGCACTGAGCACCCAGCACCCCGAGCACTGAGCACCCAGCACCCTGAGTACTGAGCCCTGAGCACCCAGCACCCCGAGCACTGAGCACCCAGCACCCTGAGCACTGAGCACCCAGCACCCCGAGCACTGAGCACCCAGCACCCTGAGTACTGAGCACTGAGCACCCAGCACCCCGAGCACTGAGCACCCAGCACCCTGAACACTGAGCACCCAGCACCCGAGTACTGAGCACCCAGCACGCGAGTACTGAGCAGCCAGCACCCTGAGTACTGAGCACCCAGCACCCTGAGTACTGAGCACCCAGCACCCTGAGCACTGAGCACCCAGCACCCTGAGTACTGAGCACCCAGCACCCTGAGCACTGAGCACCCAGCACCCTGAGCATTGAGCACCCAGCACACTGAGCACTGAGCACCCAGCACCCTGAGTAGTGAGCACCCAACGTACTGAGCACCAAGCACCCCGAGCACTGAGCACCCAGCACCCTGAGAACTGAGCACCGATCACCACGAGAACTGAGCACCCAGCACCCTGAGTACTGAGCTCCGAGCACCCCGAGCACTGAGCACCCAGCACCCGGATTACTGAGCACCCAGCACCCTGAGTACTAAGCACCGAGCACCCTGAGTACTGAGCACCCAGTACCCTGAGCACTGAACACACAGCACCCTGAGTACTGAGCACCCCGAGCACTGAGCACCCAGCACCCTGAGCACTGAGCACCCAGCACCCTGATTACTGAGCACCCAGCAAACTGAGTACTGAACACCCAGCACCCCGAGTACTGAGCACCCAGCACCATGAGCACTGAGCACCCAGCGCCCCGAGCACTGAGCACCCAGCACCCCGAGCACTGAGCACTGAGCACCCTGAGCACTGAGCACACAGCACCCCGAGTACTGAGCATTGAGCACCCTGAGCACTGAGCACCCAGCACCCCGAGTCCTGAGCACTGAGCACCCCGGGCACTGAGTACCCAGCACCCTGAGCACTGTGCACCCAGCACCCTGAGCACTGAGCACCCAGCACCCTGAGCACTGAGCACCCAGCACACTGAGTACTGAGCACTGAGCACCCAGCACCCCGAGCACTGAGCACCCAGCACCCTGAGTACTGAGCACCCAGTACCCTGAGCACTGAACACACAGCACCCTGAGTACTGAGCACCCGGAGCACTGAGCACCCAGCACCCTGAGCACTGAGCACCCAGCACCCTGAGTACTGAGCACCCAGCACCCTGAGTACTGAACACCCAGCACCCTGAGCACTGATCACTGAGCAGCCTGAGCACTGAGTACTGAGCACTGAGCACCCTGAGCACTGAGCACCCCGCACCCCGAGCACTGAGCACCCTGAGCACTGAGCACACAGCACCCCGAGTACTGAGCACTGAGCACCCTGAGCACTGAGCACCCAGCACCCCGAGTACTGATCACTGAGCACCCTGAGTACTGAGCACCCAGCACCCTGAGCACTGAGTACCCAGCACCCTGAGCACTGAGCACCCAGCACCCTGAGCACTGAGCACCCAGCACCCTGAGCACTGAGCACCCAGCACCCTGAGTACTGAGCACTGAGCACCCAGCACCCCGAGCACTGAACACCCAGCACCCTGAGTACTGAGCACTGAGCACCCAGCACCCTGAGCAATGAGCACCCTGAGTACTGAGCACGCAGCACCTTGAGCGCTGAGCACTGAGAACCCCGAGCACTGAGCACACAGCACCCGGAGTACTGAGCACCCAGCACCCTGAGTACTAAGCACCGAGCACCCTGAGAACTGAGCACCCAACACCCTGAGCACTGAACACACAGCACCCTGACTACTGAGCACCCCGAGCACTGAGCACCCAGCACCGCGAGCACTGAGCACATAGCACCCCGAGCACTGAGAACCCAGCACCCCGAGCACTGAGCACCCAGCACCGCGAGCACTAAGCACATAGCACCCCGAGCACTGAGCACCCAGCACCCTTAGTACTGAGTACCCAGCACCATGAGCACTGAGCACCCAGCACCCTGAGCACTGAGCACACAGCACCCTGAGCACTGAGCACCCAGCACCCTGAGTACTGAGCACAGAGCACCCAGCACCCCGAGCACTGAGCACCCAGCACCCTAAGTACTGAGCAACGAGCACCCCGAGCACTGAGCACCCAGCACCCTGAGTACTGAGCTCCGAGCACCCCAAGCACTGAGCACCCAGCGCCCCGAGCAACGAGCACCCTGAGCACTGAGCACCCAGCACCCTGAGTACTGAGCACCCAGCACCTTGAGCAATGGGCACCCTGAGTACTAAGCACCCAGCACCTTAAGCACTGAGCACCGAGCACCCCGAGCACTGAGCACCCAGCACCCCGAGCACTGAGCACCCAGCACCCTGAGCACTGAGCACCCAGCACCCGAGTACTGAGCACCCAGCACCCTGAGTACTGAGCACCCAGCACCCTGAGTACTGAGCACCCAGCACCCCGAGTACTGAGCACCCAGCACCCTGAGTACTGAGCACCCAGCACCCTGAGCACTGAGCACCCAGCACCCCGAGCACTGAGCACCCAGCACCCTGAGTACTGAGCACCCAGCACCCTGAGCACTGAACACACAGCACCCTGAGTACTGAGCACCTCGAGCACTGAGCACCCAGCACCCTGAGTACTGAGCACCGAGCACCCCGAGCACTGAGCACCCAGCACCGCGAGCAATGAGCACCCAGCACCCCGAGCCCTGAGCACCCAGCACCCTGAGGACAGAGCACCCAGCACCCTGAGTACTGAGCACCCAGCACCCTGAGCACTGAGTACCCAGCACCCTGTGCACTGAGCACCCAGCACCCTGAGCAGTGAGCACACAGCACACTGAGCACTGAGCACCCAGCACCCTGAGTTCTGAGCACTGAGCACCCAGCACCCTGAGTACTGAGCACTGAGCACCCAGCACCCCGAGCACTGAGCACCCAGAACCCTGAGCACTGAGCACCCAGCACCCGAGTACTGAGCACCCAGCACCCTGAGTACTGAGCACCCAGCACCCTGAGTACTGAGCACCCAGCACCCCGAGTACTGAGCACCCAGCACCCTGAGTACTGAGCACCAAGCACCCTGAGCACTGAGCACCCTGCACCCTGAGTACTGAGCACCCAGCACCCTGAACACCCAGCACCCTGAGCACTGAGCACCCAGCACCCTGAGCACTGAGCACCCAGCACCCTGAGTAGTGAGCACCCAACGTACTGAGCACCGAGCAACCTGAGCACTGAGCACCCAGCACCCTGAGTACTGAGCACCGATCACCCCGAGCACTGAGCACCCAGCACCCTGAGTACTGAGCTCCGAGCACCCCGAGCACTGAGCACCCAGCGCCCCGAGCACTGAGCACCCAGCACCCTGAGCACTGAGCACCCAGCGTAATGAGCACCGAGCACCCAGCACCCTGAGTACTGAGCACCCAACACCCTGAGCACTGAGCACCCAGCACCCTGAGTACTGAGCACCGAGCACCCAGAGTACTGAGCACCCAGCACCCCGAGCACTGTGCACGGAGCACCCCGAGCACTGAGCACCCAGCACCCCAAGCACTGAGCACACAGCACCGCGAGCACTGAGTACCCAGCACCCCGAGCACTGAGCACCCAGCACCCCGAGCACCGAGCACCCTGAGTACTAAGCACCGAGCACCCTGAGCACTGAGCACCCAGCACCCTGAGTACTGAGCACCCAGCACCCCGAGAACTGAGCACCCAGCACCCTGAGTACTTAGCACCCAGCACCCTGAGCACTGAGCACCGAGCACCCTGAGCACTGAGCACCCAGCACCCTGAGGACTGAGCACCAAGCACCCCGAGCTCTGAGCACCCAGCACCCTGAGCACTGAGCACCCTGAGTACTGAGCACTCAGCACCCTGAGTACTGAGCACTGAGCACGCTGAGTACTGAGCACCTAGCACCCTGAGTACTGAGCACCCAGCACCCTGAGCACTGAGCACCGAGCACCCTGAGCACTGAGCACCCAGCAACCTGAGCACTGAGCAGCCAGCACCCCGAGCAGTGAGCACCCAGCACCCTGAGCACTGAGCACCCAGCACCCTGAGCAATGAGCATCCTGAGTACTGAGCACCCAGCACCCTGAGCAATGAGCACCCTGAGTACTGAGCACCCAGCACCCTGAGCACTGAGCACCGAGCACCCCGAGCACTGAGCACCCAGCACCCTGAGTACTGAGCACCCAGCACCCTGAGCAATGAGCACCCTGAGTACTGAGCACCCAGCACCCTGAGCAATGAGCACCCTGAGTACTGAGCACCCAGCACCCTGAGTACTAAGCACCGAGCACCCTCAGTACTGAGCACCCAGTACCCTGAGCACTGAACACACAGCACCCTGAGTACTGAGCACCCCGAGCACTGAGAACCCAGCACCCTGAGCACTGAGGACCCAGCACCCTGAGCACTGTGCACCCAGCACCCTGAGCACTGAGCACCCAGCACACTGAGTACTGAGCACCCAGCACCCTGAGCACTGAGCACCCAGCACCCTGAGTAGTGAGCATCCAGCACCCCGAGCACTGAGCACCCAGCACCCTGAGTACTGAGTACTGAGCACCCAGCACCCAGAGAACTGAGCACCCAGCACCCTGTGTACTGAGCACTGAGCACCCTGAGCACTGAGCACCGAGCACCCTGAGTACTGAGCACTGAGCACCCTGAGCACTGAGCACCCTGCTCCCTGAGTACTGAGCACCCAGCACCCTGAGCACAGAGGACCGAGCACCCTGAGTACTAAGCACCCAGCACCCTGAGTACTGAGCACCCAGCACCCTGAGCACTGAGGACCAAGCACCCTGAGTACTGTGCACCCAGCACCCTGAGCACTGAGCACCCAGCACCCTGAGTACTGAGCACCCAGCACCCCGAGCACTGAGCAACCAGCACACTGAGTACTGAGTACTGAGCACACAGCACCCAGAGCACTGAGCACCCAGCACCCTGTGTACTGAGCACTGAGTACCCAGCACCCCGAGCACTGAGCACCCAGCACCCTGAGCACTGAGCACCCTGAGTACTGAGCAACCAGCACCCTGAGCACTGAGCACCCAGCACCCAGAGCACTGAGCACCCAGCACCCAGAGCACTGAGCACTGAGCAACCTGAGTACTGAGCACTGAGCACCCTGAGCACTGAGCACCGAGCACCCTGAGTACTGAGCACTGAGCACCCTGAGCACTGAGCACCCTGCTCCCTGAGTACTGAGCACCCAGCACCCTGAGCACTGAGGACCGAGCACCCTGAGTACTAAGCACCCAGCACCCTGAGTACTGAGCACCCAGCACCCTGAGCACTGAGCAACCAGCACGCTGAGTACTGAGCACTGAGCACCCTGAGTACTGAGCACCGAGCACCCTGAGCACTGAGCACCCAGCACGCTGAGTACTGAGAACTGAGCACCCTGAGTACTGAGCACCCAGCACCCTGAGTACTGAGCGCCCAGCACCCCAAACACTGAGCACCGAGCACCCTGAGTACTGAGCACCCAGCACCCTGAGCACTGAGAACCCAGCACAACGAGTACTGAGCACCCAGCACCCTGAGTACTGAGCACCCAGCACCCCGAGCACTGAGCACTGAGCACCCCGAGCACTGAGCACCCAGCACCCCGAGCACTGAGCACCCAGCACCCTGAGTACTAAGCACCCAGCACCCTGAGTACTGAGCACCCAGCACCCTGAGTACTGAGCACCCAGCACCCTGAGTACTGAGCACCCAGCGTACTGAGCACTGAGCACCCCGAGCACTGAGCACCCAGCACCCTGAGTACTGAGCACCCAGCGTACTGAGCACCGAGCACCCCGAGCACTGAGCACCCAGCACCCTGAGTACTGAGCACCCAGCACCCTGAGCACTGAGCACTGAGCACCCTGAGCACTGAGTACTGAGCACTGAGCACCCTGAGCACTGAGCACCCAGCACCCCGAGTACTGAGCACCCAGCACCCCGAGCACTGAGCACCCAGCGCCCCGAGCACTGAGCACCCAGCACCCCGAGCACTGAGCACTGAGCACCCTGAGCACTGAGCACACAGCACCCCGAGTACTGAGCATTGAGCACCCTGAGCACTGAGCACCCTGCACCCCGAGTCCTGAGCACTGAGCACCCCGGGCACTGAGTACCCAGCACCCTGAGCACTGTGCACCCAGCACCCTGAGCACTGAGCACCCAGCACCCTGAGCACTGAGCACCCAGTACACTGAGTACTGAGCACTGAGCACCCAGCACCCCGAGCACTGAGCACCCAGCACCCTGAGTACTGAGCACCCAGTACCCTGAGCACTGAACACACAGCACCCTGAGTACTGAGCACCCGGAGCACTGAGCACCCAGCACCCTGAGCACTAAGCACCCAGCACCCTGAGTACTGAGCACCCAGCACCCTGAGTACTGAACACCCAGCACCCTGAGCACTGAGCACTGAGCACCCTGAGCACTGAGTACTGAGCACTGAGCACCCTGAGCACTGAGCACCCAGCACCCCGAGCACTGAGCACCCACCACCCTGAGCACTGAGCACCCAGCACCCGAGTACTGAGCACCCAGCACCCTGAGTACTGAGCACCCAGCACCCTGAGTACTGAGCACCCAGCACCCCGAGCACTGAACACCCAGCACCCTGAGTACTGAGCACCCAGCACCCTGAGCACCGAGCACCCAGCACCCTGAGCACTGAGCACCCAGCACCCTGAGTAGTGAGCACCCAACGTACTGAGCACCGAGCACCCCGAGCACTGAGCACCCAGCACCCTGAGTACTGAGCACCGAGCACCCCGAGCACTGAGCACCCAGCACCCTGAGTACTGAGCTCTGAGCCCCCTGAGCACTGAACACACAGCACCCTGACTACTGAGCACCTCGAGCACTGAGCACCCAGCACCCTGAGTATTGAGCACCGAGCACCCCGAGCACTGAGCACCCAGCACCCGGAGTACTGAGCACCCAGCACCCTGAGTACTAAGCACCGAGCACCCTGAGTACTGAGCACCCAGCACCCTGAGCACTGAACACACAGCACCCTGACTACTGAGCACCTCGAGCACTGAGCACCCAGCACCCTGAGTATTGAGCACCGAGCACCCCGAGCACTGAGCACCCAGCACCGCGAGCACTGAGCACATAGCACCCCGAGCACTGAGCACCCAGCACCCCGAGCACTGAGCACCCAGCACCGCGAGCACTGAGCACATAGCACCCCGAGCACTGAGAACCCAGCACCCTTAGTACTGAGTACCCAGCACCATGAGCACTGAGCACCCAGCATCCTGAGCACTGAGCACACAGCACCCTGAGCACTGAGCACCCAGCACCCTGAGTACTGAGCACTGAGCACCCAGCACCCCGAGCACTGAGCACCCAGCACCCTGATTACTGAGCAACGAGCACCCCGAGCACTGAGCACCCAGCACCCTGAGTACTGAGCTCCGAGCACCCCAAGCACTGAGCACCCAGCGCCCCGAGCACCGAGCACCCTGAGCACTGAGCACACAGCACCCTGAGTACTGAGCACCCAGCACCTTGAGCAATGAGCACCCTGAGTACTGAGCACCCAGCACCTTGAGCACTGAGCACCGAGCACCCCGAGCACTGAGCACCCAGCAGCCCGAGCACTGAGCACCCAGCACCCTGAGCACTGAGCACCCAGCACCCGAGTACTGAGCACCCAGCACCCTGAGTACTGAGCTCCCAGCACCCTGAGTACTGAGCACCCAGCACCCCGAGTACTGAGCACCCAGCACACTGAGTACTGAGCACCCAGCACCCTGAGCACTGAGCACCCAGCACCCCGAGCACTGAGCACCCAGCACCCTGAGTACTGAGCACCCAGCAACCTGAGCACTGAACACACAGCACCCTGAGTACTGAGCACCTCGAGCACTGAGCATCCAGCACCCTGAGTACTGAGCACCCAGCACCCCGAGCACTGAGCACCCAGGACCCTGAGTACAGAGCACCCAGCACCCTGAGTACTGAGCACCCAGCACCCTGAGCACTGAGTACCCAGCACCCTGTGCACTGAGCACCCAGCACCCTGAGCACTGAGCACACAGCACCCTGTGCACTGAGCACCCAGCACCCTGAGTTCTGAGCACTGAGCACCCAGCACCCCGAGCACTGAGCACCCAGCACCCTGAGTACTGAGCACTGAGCACCCAGCACCCCGAGCACTGAGCACAGAGCACCCTGAGTTCTGAGCACTGAGCACCCAGCACCCCGAGCACTGAGCACCCAGCACCCTGAGTACTGAGCACCCAGCACCCTGAGTTCTGAGCACTGAGCACCCAGCACCCCGAGCACTGAGCACCCAGCACCCTGAGTACTGAGCACAGAGCACCCAGCACCCCGAGCACTGAGCACCCAGCACCCTGAGTACTGAGCACTGAGCACCCAGCACCCGAGTACTGAGCACCCAGCACCCTGAGTACTGAGCACCCAGCACCCTGAGTACTGAGCACCCAGCACCCCGAGTACTGAGCACCCAGCACCCTGAGTACTGAGCACCAAGCACCCTGAGCACTGAGCACCCAGCACCCTGAGTACTGAGCACCCAGCACCCTGAGCACCCAGCACCCTGAGCACTGAGCACCCAGCACCCTGAGCACTGAGCACCCAGCACCCTGAGTAGTGAGCACCGATCACCCCGAGCACTGAGCACCCAGCACCCTGAGTACTGAGCTCCGAGCACCCCGAGCACTGAGCACCCAGCGCCCTGAGCACTGAGCACCCAGCACCCTGAGCACTGAGCACCCAGCGTAATGAGCACCGAGCACCCAGCACCCTGAGTACTGAGCACCCAACACCCAGAGCACTGAGCACCCAGCACCCTGAGTACTGAGCACCGAGCACCCTGAGTACTGAGCACCCAGCACCCCGAGCACTGAGCACGGAGCACCCCGAGCACTGAGCACCCAGCACCCCAAGCACTGAGCACCCAGCACCGCGAGCACTGAGTACCCAGCACCCCGAGCACTGAGCACCCAGCACCCCGAGCACCGAGCACCCTGAGTACTAAGCACCGAGCACCCTGAGCACTGAGCACCCAGCACCCTGAGTACTGAGCACCCAGCACCCCGAGCACTGAGCACCCAGCACCCTGAGTACTTAGCACCCAGCACCCTGAGCACTGAGCACCGAGCACCCTGAGCACTGAGCACCCAGCACCCTGAGGACTGAGCACCAAGCACCCCGAGCTCTGAGCACCCAGCACCCTGAGCACTGTGCACCCTGAGTACTGAGCACTGAGCACCCTGAGTACTGAGCACTGAGCACGCTGAGTACTGAGCACCTAGCACCCTGAGTACTGAGCACCCAGCACCCTGAGCACTGAGCACCGAGCACCCTGAGCACTGAGCACCCAGCAACCTGAGCACAGAGCAGCCAGCACCCCGAGCAGTGAGCACCCAGCAACCTGAGCACTGAGCATCCAGCACCCTGAGCAATGAGCACCCTGAGTACTGAGCACCCAGCACCCTGAGCAATGAGCACCCTGAGTACTGAGCACCCAGCACCCTGAGCACTGAGCACCGAGCACCCCGAGCACTGAGCACCCAGCACCCTGAGTACTGAGCACCCAGCACCCTGAGCAATGAGCACCCTGAGTACTGAGCACCCAGCACCCTGAGCAATGAGCACCCTGAGTACTGAGCACCCAGCACCCTGAGTACTAAGCACCGAGCACCCTCAGTACTGAGCACCCAGTACCCTGAGCACTGAACACACAGCACCCTGAGTACTGAGCACCCCGAGCACTGAGAACCCAGCATCCTGAGCACTGAGGACCCAGCACCCTGAGTACTGTGCATCCAGCACCCTGAGCACTGAGCACCCAGCACCCTGAGTACTGAGCACCCAGCACCCTGAGCACTGAGCACCCAGCACCCTGAGTAGTGAGCATCCAGCACCCCGAGCACTGAGCACCCAGCACCCTGAGTACTGAGTACTGAGCACCCAGCACCCAGAGCACTGAGCACCCAGCACCCTGTGTACTGAGCACTGAGTACCCCGCACCCCGAGCACTGAGCACCCAGCACCCTGAGCACTGAGCACCCTGAGTACTGAGCACCCAGCACCCTGAGCACTGAGCACCCAGCACCCGGAGCACTGAGCACCCAGCACCCAGAGCACTGAGCACTGAGCACCCTGAGTACTGAGCACTGAGCACCCTGAGCACTGAGCACCGAGCACCCTGAGTACTGAGCACTGAGCACCCTGAGCACTGAGCACCCTGCTCCCTGAGTACTGAGCACCCAGCACCCTGAGCACAGAGGACCGAGCACCCTGAGTACTAAGCACCCAGCACCCTGAGTACTGAGCACCCAGCACCCTGAGCACTGAGGACCAAGCACCCTGAGTACTGTGCACCCAGCACCCTGAGCACTGAGCACCCAGCACCCTGAGTACTGAGCACCCAGCACCCTGAGCACTGAGCACCCAGCACCCTGAGTACTGAGCATCCAGCACCCCGAGCACTGAGCAACCAGCACACTGAGTACTGAGTACTGAGCACACAGCACCCAGAGCACTGAGCACCCAGCACCCTGTGTACTGAGCACTGAGTACCCAGCACCCCGAGCACTGAGCACCCAGCACCCTGAGCACTGAGCACCCTGAGTACTGAGCAACCAGCACCCTGAGCACTGAGCACCCAGCACCCAGAGCACTGAGCACCCAGCACCCAGAGCACTGAGCACTGAGCAACCTGAGTACTGAGCACTGAGCACCCTGAGCACTGAGCACCGAGCACCCTGAGTACTGAGCACCCTGCTCCCTGAGTACTGAGCACCCAGCACCCTGAGCACTGAGGACCGAGCACCCTGAGTACTAAGCACCCAGCACCCTGAGTACTGAGCAGCCAGCACCCTGAGCACTGAGCAACCAGCACGCTGAGTACTGAGCACTGAGCACCCTGAGTACTGAGCACCGAGCACCCTGAGCACTGAGCACCCAGCACGCTGAGTACTGAGAACTGAGCACCCTGAGTACTGAGCACCCAGCACCCTGAGTACTGAGCACCCAGCACCCCGAACACTGAGCACCGAGCACCCTGAGTACTGAGCACCCAGCACCCTGAGCACTGAGAACCCAGCACAACGAGTACTGAGCACCCAGCACCCTGAGTACTGAGCACCCAGCACCCCGAGCACTGAGCACTGAGCACCCCGAGCACTGAGCACCCAGCACCCCGAGCACTGAGCACCCAGCACCCTGAGTACTAAGCACCCAGCACCCTGAGTACTGAGCACCCAGCACCCTGAGTACTGAGCACCCAGCACCCTGAGTCCTGAGCACCCAGCGTACTGAGCACCGAGCACCCCGAGCACTGAGCACCCAGCACCCTGAGTACTGAGCACCCAGCGTACTGAGCACCGAGCACCCCGAGCACTGAGCACCCAGCACCCTGAGTACTGAGCACCCAGCACCCTGAGCACTGAGCACTGAGCACCCTGAGCACTGAGTACTGAGCACTGAGCACCCTGAGCACTGAGCACCCAGCACCCCGAGTTCTGAGCACCCAGCACCCCGAGCACTGAGCACGCAGCGCCCCGAGCACTGAGCACCCAGCACCCCGAGCACTGAGCACTGAGCACCCTGAGCACTGAGCACACAGCACCCCGAGTACTGAGCATTGAGCACCCTGAGCACTGAGCACCCAGCACCCCGAGTCCTGAGCACTGAGCACCCCGGGCACTGAGTACCCAGCACCCTGAGCACTGTGCACCCAGCACCCTGAGCACTGAGCACCCAGCACACTGAGTACTGAGCACTGAGCACCCAGCTCCCCGAGCACTGAGCACCCAGCACCCTGAGTACTGAGCACCCAGTACCCTGAGCACTGAACACACAGCACCCTGAGTACTGAGCACCCGGAGCACTGAGCACCCAGCACCCTGAGCACTAAGCACCCAGCACCCTGAGTACTGAGCACCCAGCACCCTGAGTACTGAACACCCAGCACCCTGAGCACTGAGCACTGAGCACCCTGAGCACTGAGTACTGAGCACTGAGCACCCTGAGCACTGAGCACCCCTCACCCCGAGTACTGAGCACCCAGCACCCCGAGCACTGAGCACCCAGCGCCCCGAGCACTGAGCAGCCAGCACACCGAGCAATGAGCACCCTGAGCACTGAGCACACAGCACCCCTAGTACTGAGCACTGAGCACCCTGAGCACTGAGCACCCAGCACCCCGAGTACTGAGCACTGAGCACCCTGAGTACTGAGCACCCAGCACCCTGAGCACTGAGTACCCAGCACCCTGAGCACTGAGCACCCAGCACCCTGAGCACTGAGCACCCAGCACCCTGAGCACTGAGCACCCAGCACCCTGAGTACTGAGCACTGAGCACCCAGCACCCCGAGCACTGAACACCCAGCACCCTGAGTACTGAGCACTGAGCACCCAGCACCCCGAGCACTGAGCACCCAGCACCCTGAGCACTGAGCACCCAGCACCCGAGTACTGAGCACCCAGCACCCTGAGTACTGAGCACCCAGCACCCTGAGTACTGAGCACCCAGCACCCCGAGCACTGAGCACCCAGCACCCTGAGTACTGAGCACCCAGCACCCTGAGCACCGAGCACCCAGCACCCTGAGCACTGAGCACCCAGCACCCTGAGTAGTGAGCACCCAATGTACTGAGCACCGAGCACCCCGAGCACTGAGCACCCAGCACCCTGAGTACTGAGCACCGAGAACCCCGAGCACTGAGCACCCAGCACCCTGAGTACTGAGCTCTGAGCCCCCTGAGCACTGAGCACCCAGTGCCCCGAGCACCGAGCACCCTGAGCACTGAGCATCCAGCACCCTGAGCAATGAGCACCCTGAGTACTGAGCACGCAGCACCTTGAGCGCTGAGCACTGAGAACCCCGAGCACTGAGCACCCAGCACCCGGAGTACTGAGCACCCAGCACCCTGAGTACTAAGCACCGAGCACCCTGAGTACTGAGCACCCAGCACCCTGAGCACTGAACACACAGCACCCTGACTACTGAGCACCTCGAGCACTGAGCACCCAGCACCCTGAGTATTGAGCACCGAGCACCCCGAGCACTGAGCACCCAGCACCGCGAGCACTGAGCACATAGCACCCCGAGCACTGAGCACTCAGCACCCCGAGCACTGAGCACCCAGCACCGCGAGCACTGAGCACATAGCACCCCGAGCACTGAGCACCCAGCACCCTTAGTACTGAGTACCCAGCACCATGAGCACTGAGCACCCAGCACCCTGAGCACTGAGCACACAGCACCCTGAGCACTGAGCACCCAGCACCCTGAGTACTGAGCACTGAGCACCCAGCACCCCGAGCACTGAGCACCCAGCACCCTGAGTACTGAGCAACGAGCACCCCGAGCACTGAGCACCCAGCACCCTGAGTACTGAGCTCCGAGCACCCCAAGCACTGAGCACCCAGCGCCCCGAGCACCGAGCACCCTGAGCACTGAGCAAACAGCACCCTGAGTACTGAGCACCCAGCACCTTGAGCAATGAGCACCCTGAGTACTGAGCACCCAGCACCTTGAGCACTGAGGACCGAGCACCCCGAGCACTGAGCAACCAGCACCCCGAGCACTGAGCACCCAGCACCCTGAGCACTGAGCACCAAGCACCCGAGTACTGAGCACCCAGCACCCTGAGTACTGAGCACCCAGCACCCTGAGTACTGAGCACCCAGCACCCCGAGTACTGAGCACCCAGCACCCTGAGTACTGAGCACCCAGCACCCTGAGCACTGAGCACCCAGCACCCCGAGCACTGAGCACCCAGCACCCTGAGTACTGAGCACCCAGCACCCTGAGCACTGAACACACAGCACCCTGAGTACTGAGCACCTCGAGCACTGAGCACCCAGCACCCTGAGTACTGAGCACCGAGCACCCCGAGCACTGAGCACCCAGCACCGCGAGCAATGAGCACCCAGCACCCCGAGCACTGAGCACCCAGCACCCTGAGTACAGAGCACCCAGCACCCTGAGTACTGAGCACCCAGCACCCTGAGCACTGAGTACCCAGCACCCTGTGCACTGAGCACCCAGCACCCTGAGCACTGAGCACACAGCACCCTGTGCACTGAGCACCCAGCACCCTGAGTTCTGAGCACTGAGCACCCAGCACCCCGAGCACTGAGCACCCAGCACCCTGAGTACTGAGCACTGAGCACCCAGCACCCCGAGCACTGAGCACCCAGCACCCTGAGCACTGAGCACCCAGCACCCGAGTACTGAGCACCCAGCACCCTGAGTACTGAGCACCCAGCACCATGAGTACTGAGCACCCAGCACCCCGAGTACTGAGCACCCAGCACCCTGAGTACTGAGCACCAAGCACCCTGAGCACTGAGCACCCAGCACCCTGAGTACTGAGCACCCAGCACCCTGAGCACCCAGCACCCTGAGCACTGAGCACCCAGCACCCTGAGCACTGAGCACCCAGCACCCTGAGTAGTGAGCACCCAACGTACTGAGCACCGAGCAACCCGAGCACTGAGCACCCAGCACCCTGAGTACTGAGCACCGATCACCCCGAGCACTGAGTACCCAGCACCCTGAGTACTGAGCTCCGAGCACCCCGAGCACTGAGCACCCAGCGCCCCGAGCACTGAGCACCCAGCACCCTGAGCACTGAGCACCCAGCGTAATGAGCACCGAGCACCCAGCACCCTGAGTACTGAGCACCCAACACCCTGAGCACTGAGCACCCAGCACCCTGAGTACTGAGCACCGAGCACCCAGAGTACTGAGCACCCAGCACCCCGAGCACCGAGCACCCTGAGTACTAAGCACCGAGCACCCTGAGCACTGAGAACCCAGTACCCTGAGTACTGAGCACCCAGCACCCCGAGCACTGAGCACCCAGCACCCTGACTACTTAGCACCCAGCACCCTGAGCACTGAGCACAGAGCACCCTGAGCACTGAGCACCCAGCACCCTGAGGACTGAGCACCAAGCACCGCGAGCTCTGAGCACCCAGCACCCTGAGCACTGAGCACCCTGAGTACTGAGCACTGAGCACCCTGAGTACTGAGCACTGAGCACGCTGAGTACTGAGCACCTAGCACCCTGAGTACTGAGCACCCAGCACCCTGAGCACTGAGCACCGAGCACCCTGAGCACCCAGCAACCTGAGCACTGAGCAGCCAGCACCCCGAGCAGTGAGCACCCAGCACCCTGAGCACTGAGCACCCAGCACCCTGAGCAATGAGCACCCTGAGTACTGAGCACCCAGCACCCTGAGCAATGAGCACCCTGAGTACTGAGCACCCAGCACCCTGAGCACTGAGCACCGAGCACCCCGAGCACTGAGCACCCAGCACCCTGAGTACTGAGCACCCAGCACCCTGAGCAATGATCACCCTGAGTACTGAGCACCCAGCACCCTGAGCAATGAGCACCCTGAGTACTGAGCACCCAGCACCCTGAGTACTAAGCACCGAGCACCCTCAGTACTGAGCACCCAGTACCCTGAGCACTGAACACACAGCACCCTGAGTACTGAGCACCCCGAGCACTGAGAACCCAGCACCCTGAGCACTGAGGACCCAGCACCCTGAGTACTGTGCACCCAGCACACTGAGCACTGAGCACCCAGCACCCTGAGTACTGAACACCCAGCACCCTGAGCACTGAGCACCCAGCACCCTGAGTAGTGAGCATCCAGCACCCCGAGCACTGAGCACCCAGCACCCTGAGTACTGAGTACTGAGCACCCAGCACCCTGAGCACTGAGAACCCAGCACCCTGAGTACTGTGCACCCAGCACACTGAGCACTGAGCACCCAGCACCCTGAGTACTGAACACCCAGCACCCTGAGCACTGAGCACCCAGCACCCTGAGTAGTGAGCATCCAGCACCCCGAGCACTGAGCACCCAGCACCCTGTGTACTGAGCACTGAGTACCCAGCACCCCGAGCACTGAGCACCCACCACCCTGAGCACTGAGCACCCTGAGTACTGAGCACCCAGCACCCTGAGCACTGAGCACCCAGCACCCGGAGCACTGAGCACCCAGCACCCAGAGCACTGAGCACTGAGCACCCTGAGTACTGAGCACTGAGCACCCTGAGCACTGAGCACCGAGCACCCTGAGTACTGAGCACTGAGCACCCTGAGCACTGAGCACCCTGCTCCCTGAGTACTGAGCACCCAGCACCCTGAGCACAGAGGACCGAGCACCCTGAGTACTAAGCACCCAGCACCCTGAGTACTGAGCACCCAGCACCCTGAGCACTGAGGACCAAGCACCCTGAGTACTGTGCACCCAGCACCCTGAGCACTGAGCACCCAGCACGCTGAGTACTGAGCACCCAGCACCCTGAGCACTGAGCACCCAGCACCCTGAGTACTGAGCATCCAGCACCCCGAGCACTGAGCAACCAGCACCCTGAGTACTGAGTACTGAGCACCCAGCACCCAGAGCACTGAGCACCCAGCACCCTGTGTACTGAGCACTGAGTACCCAGCACCCCGAGCACTGAGCACCCAGCACCCTGAGCACTGAGCACCCTGAGTACTGAGCACCCAGCACCCTGAGCACTGAGCACCCAGCACCCAGAGCACTGAGCACCCAGCACCCAGAGCACTGAGCACTGAGCAACCTGAGTACTGAGCACTGAGCACCCTGAGCACTGAGCACCGAGCACCCTGAGTACTGAGCACTGAGCACCCTGAGCACTGAGCACCCTGCTCCCTGAGTACTGAGCACCCAGCACCCTGAGCACTGAGGACCGAGCATCCTGAGTACTAAGCACCCAGCACCCTGAGTACTGAGCACCCAGCACCCTGAGCACTGAGCAACCAGCACGCTGAGTACTGAGCACTGAGCACCCTGAGTACTGAGCACCGAGCACCCTGAGCACTGAGCACCCAGCACGCTGAGTACTGAGAACTGAGCACCCTGAGTACTGAGCACCCAGCACCCTGAGTACTGAGCACCCAGCACCCCGAACACTGAGCACCGAGCACCCTGAGTACTGAGCACGCAGCACCCTGAGCACTGAGCACCCAGCACAACGAGTACTGAGCACCCAGCACCCTGAGTACTGAGCACCCAGCACCCCGAGCACTGAGCACTGAGCACCCCGAGCACTGAGCACCCAGCACCCCGAGCACTGAGCACCCAGCACCCTGAGTACTAAGCACCCAGCACCCTGAGTACTGAGCAACCAGCACCCTGAGTACTGAGCACCCAGCACCCTGAGTACTGAGCACCCAGCGTACTGAGCACCGAGCACCCCGAGCACTGAGCACCTAGCACCCTGAGTACTGAGCACCCAGCACCCCGAGCACTGAGCACCCAGCACCCTGAGTACAGAGCACCGAGCACCCTGAGTACTGAGCACCCAGCACCCTGAGTAGTGAGCACCCAACATACTGAGCACCGAGCACCCCGAGCACTGAGCACCCAGCACCCTGAGTACTGAGCACCGATCACCCCGAGAACTGAGCACCCAGCACCCTGAGTACTGAGCTCCGAGCAGCCCGAGCACTGAGCACCCAGCACCCGGAGTACTGAGCACCCAGCACCCTGAGTACTAAGCACCGAGCACCCTGAGTACTGAGCACCCAGTACCCTGAGCACTGAACACACAGCACCCTGAGTACTGAGCACCCCGAGCACTGAGCACCCAGCACCCTGAGCACTGAGCACCCAGCACCCTGAGTACTGAGCAACCAGCACCCTGAGTACTGAACACCCAGCACCCTGAGCACTGAGCACTGAGCACCCTGAGCACTGAGTACTGAGCACTGAGAACCCTGAGCACTGAGCACCCAGCACCCCGAGTACTGAGCACCCAGCACCCCGAGCACTGAGCACTGAGCACACTGAGCACTGAGCACACAGCACCCCGAGTACTGAGCATTGAGCACCCTGAGCACTGAGCACCCAGCACCTCGAGCACTGAGCACTGAGCACCCTGAGCACTGAGCACACAGCACCCCGAGTACTGAGCATTGAGCACCCTGAGCACTGAGCATCCAGCACCCCGAGTACTGAGCACTGAGCACCCTGAGTACTGAGCACCCAGCACCCTGAGCACTGAGTACCCAGCACCCTGAGCACTGAGCACCCAGCACCCTGAGCACTGAGCACCCAGCACCCTGAGCACTTAGCACCCAGCACCCTGAGTACTGAGCACTGAGCACCCAGCACCCCGAGCACTGAACACCCAGCACCCTGAGTACTGAGCACTGAGCACCCAGCACCCCGAGCACTGAGCACCCAGCACCCTGAGCACTGAGCACCCAGCACCCGAGTACTGAGCACCCACCACCCTGAGTACTGAGCACCCAGCACCCTGAGTACTGAGCACCCAGCACCCAGAGCATTGAGCACCCAGCACCCTGAGTACTGAGCACCCAGCACCCTGAGCACCGAGCACCCAGCAGCCAGAGCACTGAGCACCCAGCACCCTGAGTAGTGAGCACCCAACGTACTGAGCACCGAGCACCCCGAGCACTGAGCACCCAGCACCCTGAGTACTGAGCACCGAGCACCCCGAGCACTGAGCACCCAGCACCCTGAGTACTGAGCTCCGAGCACCCCGAGCACTGAGCACCCAGTGCCTCGAGCGCCGAGCACCCTGAGCACTGAGCACCCAGCACCCTGAGCAGTGAGCACCCTGAGTACTGAGCACCCAGCACCTTGAGCACTGAGCACCGAGAACACCGAGCACTGAGCACCCAGCACCCTGAGCAATGAGCACCCAGCACCCTGAGCACTGAGCAAACAGCACCCTGAGAACTGAGCACCCAGCACCCTGAGTACTGAGCACTGAGCACCCAGCACCCCGAGCACTGAGCACACAGCACCCTGAGTACTGAGCACCGAGCACCCCGAGCACTGAGCACCCAGCACCCTGAGTACTGAGCTCCGAGCACCCCAAGCACTGAGCACCCAGCGCCCCGAGCACCGTGCAACCTGAGCAATGAGCATCCAGCACCCTGAGTACTGAGCACCCAGCACCCTGAGCAATGAGCACCCTGAGTACTGAGCACCCAGCACCTTGAGCACTGAGCACCGAGCACCCCGAGCACTGAGCACCCAACACCCGAGCACTGAGCACACAGCACCCTGAGCACTGAGCACCCAGCACCCGAGTACTGAGTACCCAGCACCCTGAGTACTGAGCACCCAGCACCCTGAGTACTGAGCACCCAGCACCCCGAGCACCGAGCACCCAGCACCCTGAGTACTGAGCACCCAGCACCCTGAGCACCGAGCACCCAGCACCCTGAGCACTGAGCACCCAGCACCCTGAGTAGTGAGCACCCAACGTACTGAGCACCGAGCACCCCGAGTACTGAGCACCCAGCACCCTGAGTACTGAGCACCGAGCACCCCGAGCACTGAGCACCCAGCACCCTGAGTACTGAGCACCCAGCACCCTGAGCACTGAGCACCCAGCACCCCGAGCACTGCGCACCCAGCACCCTGAGTACTTAGCACCCAGCACCCTGAGCACTGAGCACCGAGCACCCTGAGCACTGAGCACCCAGCACCCTGAGGACTGAGCACCAAGCACCCCGAGCACTGAGCACCGAGCACCCTGAGCACTGAGCACCCTGAGTACTGAGCACTGAGCACCCTGAGTACTGAGCACTGAGCACCCTGAGTACTGAGCACCTAGCACCCTGAGTACTGAGCACCCAGCACCCTGAGCACTGAGCACCGAGCACCCTGAGCACTGAGCACCCAGCAACCTGAGCACTGAGCACCCAGCACCCCGAGCAGTGAGCACCCAGCACCCTGAGCACTGAGCACCCTGAGTAATGAGCACTGAGCTCCCTGAGTACTGAGCACTGAGCACCCTGAGTACTGAGCACCCAGCACCCTGAGTACTGAGCACCCAGCACCCTGAGCAATGAGCACCCTGAGTACTGAGCACCCAGCACCCTGAGCACTGAGCACCGAGCACCCCGGGCACTGAGCACCCAGCACCCTGAGTACTGAGCACCCAGCACCCTGAGCAATGAGCACCCTGAGTACTGAGCACCCAGCACCCTGAGCAATGAGCACACTGAGTACTGAGCACCCAGCACCCTGAGTACTAAGCACCGAGCACCCTCAGTACTGAGAACCCAGTACCCTGAGCACTGAACACACAGCACCCTGAGTACTGAGCACCCCGAGCACTGAGCACCCAGCACCCTGAGCACTGAGGACCCAGCACCCTGAGTACTGTGCACCCAGCACCCTGAGCACTGAGCACCTAGCACCCTGAGTACTGAGCACCCAGCACCCTGAGCACTGAGCACCCAGCACCCTGAGTACTGAGCATCCAGCACCCCGAGCACTGAGCACCCAGCACCCTGAGTACTGAGTACTGAGCACGCAGCACCCAGAGCACTGAGCACCCAGCACCCTGTGTACTGAGCACTGAGTTCCCAGCACCCCGAGCACTGAGCACCCAGCACCCTGAGCACTGAGCACCCTGAGTACTGAGCACCCAGCACCCTGAGCACTGAGCACCCAGCACCCCAAGCACTGAGCACCCAGCACCCAGCACCCAGAGCACTGAGCACTGAGCACCCTGAGTACTGAGCACTGAGCACCCTGAGCACTGAGCACCGAGCACCCTGAGTACTGAGCACTGAGCACCCTGAGCACTGAGCACCCTGCTCCCTGAGTACTGAGCACCCAGTACCCTGAGCACTGAGGACCGAGCAAACTGAGTACTAAGCACCCAGCACCCTGAGTACTGAGCACCCAGCACCCTGAGCACTGAGCAACCAGCACGCTGAGTACTGAGCACTGAGCACCCTGAGTACTGAGCACCGAGCACCCTGAGCACTGAGCAGCCAGCACGCTGAGTACTGAGAACTGAGCACCCTGAGTACTGAGCACCCAGCACCCTGAGTACTGAGCACCCAGCACCCCGAGCACTGAGCACCGAGCACCCTGAATACTGAGCACCCAGCACGCTGAGCACTGAGCACCCAGCACAACGAGTACTGAGCACCCAGCACCCTGAGTACTGAGCACCCAGCACCCCGAGCACTGAGCACTGAGCACCCCGAGCACTGAGCACCCAGCACCCCGAGCACTGAGCACGCAGCACCCTGAGTACTAAGCACCCAGCACCCTGAGTACTGAGCACCCAGCACCCTGAGTACTGAGCACCCAGCACCCTGAGTACTGAGCACCCAGCGTACTGAGCACCGAGCACCCCGAGCACTGAGCACCCAGCACCCTGAGTACTGAGCACCCAGCACCCCGAGCACTGAGCACCCAGCACCCTGAGTACTGAGCACCGAGCACCCTGTGTACTGAGCACCCAGCACCCTGAGTAGTGAGCACCCAACGTACTGAGCACCTAGCACCCCGAGCACTGAGCACCCAGCACCCTGAGGACAGAGCACCCAGCACCCAGAGCACTGAGCACTGAGCACCCTGAGTACTGAGCACTGAGCACCCTGAGCACTGAGCACCGAGCACCCTGAGTACTGAGCACTGAGCACCCTGAGCACTGAGCACCCTGCTCCCTGAGTACTGAGCACCCAGCACCCTGAGCACAGAGGACCGAGCACCCTGAGTACTAAGCACCCAGCACCCTGAGTACTGAGCACCCAGCACCCTGAGCACTGAGGACCAAGCACCCTGAGTACTGTGCACCCAGCACCCTGAGCACTGAGCACCCAGCACCCTGAGTACTGAGCACCCAGCACCCTGAGCACTGAGCACCCAGCACCCTGAGTACTGAGCATCCAGCACCCCGAGCACTGAGCAACCAGCACACTGAGTACTGAGTACTGAGCACACAGCACCCAGAGCACTGAGCACCCAGCACCCTGTGTACTGAGCACTGAGTACCCAGCACCCCGAGCACTGAGCACCCAGCACCCTGAGCACTGAGCACCCTGAGTACTGAGCAACCAGCACCCTGAGCACTGAGCACCCAGCACCCAGAGCACTGAGCACCCAGCACCCAGAGCACTGAGCACTGAGCAACCTGAGTACTGAGCACTGAGCACCCTGAGCACTGAGCACCGAGCACCCTGAGTACTGAGCACCCTGCTCCCTGAGTACTGAGCACCCAGCACCCTGAGCACTGAGGACCGAGCACCCTGAGTACTAAGCACCCAGCACCCTGAGTACTGAGCACCCAGCACCCTGAGCACTGAGCAACCAGCACGCTGAGTACTGAGCACTGAGCACCCTGAGTACTGAGCACCGAGCACCCTGAGCACTGAGCACCCAGCACGCTGAGTACTGAGAACTGAGCACCCTGAGTACTGAGCACCCAGCACAGTGAGTACTGAGCACCCAGCACCCCGAACACTGAGCACCGAGCACCCTGAGTACTGAGCACCCAGCACCCTGAGCACTGAGAACCCAGCACAACGAGTACTGAGCACCCAGCACCCTGAGTACTGAGCACCCAGCACCCCGAGCACTGAGCACTGAGCACCCCGAGCACTGAGCACCCAGCACCCCGAGCACTGAGCACCCAGCACCCTGAGTACTAAGCACCCAGCATCCTGAGTACTGAGCACCCAGCACCCTGAGTACTGAGCACCCAGCACCCTGAGTACTGAGCACCCAGCGTACTGAGCACCGAGCACCCCGAGCACTGAGCACCCAGCACCCTGAGTACTGAGCACCCACCGTACTGAGCACCGAGCACCCCGAGCACTGAGCACCCAGCACCCTGAGTACTGAGCACCCAGCACCCTGAGCACTGAGCACTGAGCACCCTGAGCACTGAGTACTGAGCACTGAGCACCCTGAGCACTGAGCACCCAGCACCCCGAGTACTGAGCACCCAGCACCCCGAGCACTGAGCACCCAGCGCCCCGAGCACTGAGCACCCAGCACCCCGAGCACTGAGCACTGAGCACCCTGAGCACTGAGCACACAGCACCCCGAGTACTGAGCATTGAGCACCCTGAGCACTGAGCACCCAGCACCCCGAGTCCTGAGCACTGAGCACCCCGGGCACTGAGTACCCAGCACCCTGAGCACTGTGCACCCAGCACCCTGAGCACTGAGCACCCAGCACACTGAGTACTGAGCACTGAGCACCCAGCACCCCGAGCACTGAGCACCCAGCACCCTGAGTACTGAGCACCCAGTACCCTGAGCACTGAACACACAGCACCCTGAGTACTGAGCACCCGGAGCACTGAGCACCCAGCACCCTGAGCACTAAGCACCCAGCACCCTGAGTACTGAGCACCCAGCACCCTGAGTACTGAACACCCAGCACCCTGAGCACTGAGCACTGAGCACCCTGAGCACTGAGTACTGAGCACTGAGCACCCTGAGCACTGAGCACCCCTCACCCCGAGTACTGAGCACCCAGCACCCCGAGCACTGAGCACCCAGCGCCCCGAGCACTGAGCAGCCAGCACCCCGAGCAATGAGCACCCTGAGCACTGAGCACACAGCACCCCTAGTACTGAGCACTGAGCACCCTGAGCACTGAGCACCCAGCACCCCGAGTACTGAGCACTGAGCACCCTGAGTACTGAGCACCCAGCACCCTGAGCACTGAGTACCCAGCACCCTGAGCACTGAGCACCCAGCACCCTGAGCACTGAGCACCCAGCACCCTGAGCACTGAGCACCCAGCACCCTGAGTACTGAGCACTGAGCACCCAGCACCCCGAGCACTGAACACCCAGCACCCTGAGTACTGAGCACTGAGCACCCAGCACCCCGAGCACTGAGCACCCAGCACCCTGAGCACTGAGCACCCAGCACCCGAGTACTGAGCACCCAGCACCCTGAGTACTGAGCACCCAGCACCCTGAGTACTGAGCACCCAGCACCCCGAGCACTGAGCACCCAGCACCCTGAGTACTGAGCACCCAGCACCCTGAGCACCGAGCACCCAGCACCCTGAGCACTGAGCACCCAGCACCCTGAGTAGTGAGCACCCAATGTACTGAGCACCGAGCACCCCGAGCACTGAGCACACAGCACCCTGAGTACTGAGCACCGAGCACCCCGAGCACTGAGCACCCAGCACCCTGAGTACTGAGCTCTGAGCCCCCTGAGCACTGAGCACCCAGTGCCCCGAGCACCGAGCACCCTGAGCACTGAGCACCCAGCACCCTGAGCAATGAGCACCCTGAGTACTGAGCACGCAGCACCTTGAGCGCTGAGCACTGAGAACCCCGAGCACTGAGCACCCAGCACCCGGAGTACTGAGCACCCAGCACCCTGAGTACTAAGCACCGAGCACCCTGAGTACTGAGCACCCAGCACCCTGAGCACTGAACACACAGCACCCTGACTACTGAGCACCTCGAGCACTGAGCACCCAGCACCCTGAGTATTGAGCACCGAGCACCCCGAGCACTGAGCACCCAGCACCGCGAGCACTGAGCACATAGCACCCCGAGCACTGAGCACCCAGCACCCCGAGCACTGAGCACCCAGCACCGCGAGCACTGAGCACATAGCACCCCGAGCACTGAGCACCCAGCACCCTTAGTACTGAGTACCCAGCACCATGAGCACTGAGCACCCAGCACCCTGAGTACTGAGCTCTGAGCCCCCTGAGCACTGAGCACCCAGTGCCCCGAGCACCGAGCACCCTGAGCACTGAGCACCCAGCACCCTGAGCAATGAGCACCCTGAGTACTGAGCACGCAGCACCTTGAGCGCTGAGCACTGAGAACCCCGAGCACTGAGCACCCAGCACCCGGAGTACTGAGCACCCAGCACCCTGAGTACTAAGCACCGAGCACCCTGAGTACTGAGCACCCAGCACCCTGAGCACTGAACACACAGCACCCTGACTACTGAGCACCTCGAGCACTGAGCACCCAGCACCCTGAGTATTGAGCACCGAGCACCCCGAGCACTGAGCACCCAGCACCGCGAGCACTGAGCACATAGCACCCCGAGCACTGAGCACCCAGCACCCCGAGCACTGAGCACCCAGCACCGCGAGCACTGAGCACATAGCACCCCGAGCACTGAGCACCCAGCACCCTTAGTACTGAGTACCCAGCACCATGAGCACTGAGCACCCAGCACCCTGAGCACTGAGCACACAGCACCCTGAGCACTGAGCACCCAGCACCCTGAGTACTGAGCACTGAGCACCCAGCACCCCGAGCACTGAGCACCCAGCACCCTGAGTACTGAGCAACGAGCACCCCGAGCACTGAGCACCCAGCACCCTGAGTACTGAGCTCCGAGCACCCCAAGCACTGAGCACCCAGCGCCCCGAGCACCGAGCACCCTGAGCACTGAGCACACAGCACCCTGAGTACTGAGCACCCAGCACCTTGAGCAATGAGCACCCTGAGTACTGAGCACCCAGCACCTTGAGCACTGAGCACCGAGCACCCCGAGCACTGAGCAACCAGCACCCCGAGCACTGAGCACCCAGCACCCTGAGCACTGAGCACCAAGCAGCCGAGTACTGAGCATCCAGCACCCTGAGTACTGAGCACCCAGCACCCTGAGTACTGAGCACCCAGCACCCCGAGTACTGAGCACCCAGCACCCTGAGTACTGAGCACCCAGCACCCTGAGCACTGAGCACCCAGCACCCCGAGCACTGAGCACCCAGCACCCTGAGTACTGAGCATCCAGCACCCTGAGCACTGAACACACAGCACCCTGAGTACTGAGCACCTCGAGCACTGAGCACCCAGCACCCTGAGTACTGAGCACCGAGCACCCCGAGCACTGAGCACCCAGCACCGCGAGCAATGAGCACCCAGCACGTCGAGCACTGAGCACCCAGCACCCTGAGTACAGAGCACCCAGCACCCTGAGTACTGAGCACCCAGCACCCTGAGCACTGAGTACCCAGCACCCTGTGCACTGAGCACCCAGCACCCTGAGCACTGAGCACACAGCACCCTGTGCACTTAGCACCCAGCACCCTGAGTTCTGAGCACTGAGCACCCAGCACCCCGAGCACTGAGCACCCAGCACCCTGAGTACTGAGCACTGAGCACCCAGCACCCCGAGCACTGAGCACCCAGCACCCTGAGCACTGAGCACCCAGCACCCGAGTACTGAGCACCCAGCACCCTGAGTACTGAGCACCCAGCACCATGAGTACTGAGCACCCAGCACCCCGAGTACTGAGCACCCAGCACCCTGAGTACTGAGCACCAAGCACCCTGAGCACTGAGCACCCAGCACCCTGAGTACTGAGCACCCAGCACCCTGAGCACCCAGCACCCTGAGCACTGAGCACCCAGCACCCTGAGCACTGAGCACCCAGCACCCTGAGTAGTGAGCACCCAACGTACTGAGCACCGAGCAACCCGAGCACTGAGCACCCAGCACCCTGAGTACTGAGCACCGATCACCCCGAGCACTGAGTACCCAGCACCCTGAGTACTGAGCTCCGAGCACCCCGAGCACTGAGCACCCAGCGCCCCGAGCACTGAGCACCCAGCACCCTCAGCACTGAGCACCCAGCGTAATGAGCACCGAGCACCCAGCACCCTGAGTACTGAGCACCCAACACCCTGAGCACTGAGCACCCAGCACCCTGAGTACTGAGCACCGAGCACCCAGAGTACTGAGCACCCAGCACCCCGAGCACCGAGCACCCTGAGTACTAAGCACCGAGCACCCTGAGCACTGAGCACCCAGTACCCTGAGTACTGAGCACCCAGCACCCCGAGCACTGAGCACCCAGCACCCTGAGTACTTAGCACCCAGCACCCTGAGCACTGAGCACCGAGCACCCTGAGCACTGAGCACCCAGCACCCTGAGGACTGAGCACCAAGCACCGCGAGCTCTGAGCACCCAGCACCCTGAGCACTGAGCACCCTGAGTACTGAGCACTGAGCACCCTGAGTACTGAGCACTGAGCACGCTGAGTACTGAGCACCTAGCACCCTGAGTACTGAGCACCCAGCACCCTGAGCACTGAGCACCGAGCACACTGAGCACCCAGCAACCTGAGCACTGAGCAGCCATCACCCCGAGCAGTGAGCACCCAGCAACCTGAGCACTGAGCACCCAGCACCCTGAGCAATGAGCACCCTGAGTACTGAGCACCCAGCACCCTGAGCAATGAGCACCCTGAGTACTGAGCACCCAGCACCCTGAGCACTGAGCACCGAGCACCCCGAGCACTGAGCACCCAGCACCCTGAGTACTGAGCACCCAGCACCCTGAGCAATGAGCACCCTGAGTACTGAGCACCCAGCACCCTGAGCAATGAGCACCCTGAGTACTGAGCACCCAGCACCCTGAGTACTAAGCACCGAGCACCCTCAGTACTGAGCACCCAGTACCCTGAGCACTGAACACACAGCACCCTGAGTACTGAGCACCCCGAGCACTGAGAACCCAGCACCCTGAGCACTGAGGACCCAGCACCCTGAGTACTGTGCACCCAGCACACTGAGCACTGAGCACCCAGCACCCTGAGTACTGAACACCCAGCACCCTGAGCACTGAGCACCCAGCACCCTGAGTAGTGAGCATCCAGCACCCCGAGCACTGAGCACCCAGCACCCTGAGTACTGAGTACTGAGCACCCAGCACCCTGAGCACTGAGCACCCAGCACCCTGAGTACTGTGCACCCAGCACACTGAGCACTGAGCACCCAGCACCCTGAGTACTGAACACCCAGCACCCTGAGCACTGAGCACCCAGCACCCTGAGTAGTGAGCATCCAGCACCCCGAGCACTGAGCACCCAGCACCCTGTGTACTGAGCACTGAGTACCCAGCACCCCGAGCACTGAGCACCCACCACCCTGAGCACTGAGCACCCTGAGTACTGAGCACCCAGCACCCTGAGCACTGAGCACCCAGCACCCGGAGCACTGAGCACCCAGCACCCAGAGCACTGAGCACTGAGCACCCTGAGTACTGAGCACTGAGCACCCTGAGCACTGAGCACCGAGCACCCTGAGTACTGAGCACTGAGCACCCTGAGCACTGAGCACCCTGCTCCCTGAGTACTGAGCACCCAGCACCCTGAGCACAGAGGACCGAGCACCCTGAGTGCTAAGCACCCAGCACCCTGAGTACTGAGCACCCAGCACCCTGAGCACTGAGGACCAAGCACCCTGAGTACTGTGCACCCAGCACCCTGAGCACTGAGCACCCAGCACCCTGAGTACTGAGCACCCAGCACCCTGAGCACTGAGCACCCAGCACCCTGAGTACTGAGCATCCAGCACCCCGAGCACTGAGCAACCAGCACCCTGAGTACTGAGTACTGAGCACCCAGCACCCAGAGCACTGAGCACCCAGCACCCTGTGTACTGAGCACTGAGTACCCAGCACCCCGAGCACTGAGCACCCAGCACCCTGAGCACTGAGCACCCTGAGTACTGAGCACCCAGCACCCTGAGCACTGAGCACCCAGCACCCAGAGCACTGAGCACCCAGCACCCAGAGCACTGAGCACTGAGCAACCTGAGTACTGAGCACTGAGCACCCTGAGCACTGAGCACCGAGCACCCTGAGTACTGAGCACTGAGCACCCTGAGCACTGAGCACCCTGCTCCCTGAGTACTGAGCACCCAGCACCCTGAGCACTGAGGACCGAGCATCCTGAGTACTAAGCACCCAGCACCCTGAGTACTGAGCACCCAGCACCCTGAGCACTGAGCAACCAGCACGCTGAGTACTGAGCACTGAGCACCCTGAGTACTGAGCACCGAGCACCCTGAGCACTGAGCACCCAGCACGCTGAGTACTGAGAACTGAGCACCCTGAGTACTGAGCACCCAGCACCCTGAGTACTGAGCACCCAGCACCCCGAACACTGAGCACCGAGCACCCTGAGTACTGAGCACCCAGCACCCTGAGCACTGAGCACCCAGCACAACGAGTACTGAGCACCCAGCACCCTGAGTACTGAGCACCCAGCACCCCGAGCACTGAGCACTGAGCACCCCGAGCACTGAGCACCCAGCACCCCGAGCACTGAGCACCCAGCACCCTGAGTACTAAGAACCCAGCACCCTGAGTACTGAGCACCCAGCACCCTGAGTACTGAGCACCCAGCACCCTGAGTACTGAGCACCCAGCGTAATGAGCACCGAGCACCCCGAGCACTGAGCACCCAGCACCCTGAGTACTGAGCACCCAGCACCCCGAGCACTGAGCACCCAGCACCCTGAGTACTGAGCACCGAGCACCCTGAGTACTGAGCACCCAGCACCCTGAGTAGTGAGCACCCAACATACTGAGCACCGAGCACCCCGAGCACTGAGCACCCAGCACCCTGAGTACTGAGCACCGATCACCCCGAGAACTGAGCACCCAGCACCCTGAGTACTGAGCTCCGAGCAGCCCGAGCACTGAGCACCCAGCACCCGGAGTACTGAGCACCCAGCACCCTGAGTACTAAGCACCGAGCACCCTGAGTACTGAGCACCCAGTACCCTGAGCACTGAACACACAGCACCCTGAGTACTGAGCACCCCGAGCACTGAGCACCCAGCACCCTGAGCACTGAGCACCCAGCACCCTGAGTACTGAGCACCCAGCACCCTGAGTACTGAACACCCAGCACCCTGAGCACTGAGCACTGAGCACCCTGAGCACTGAGTACTGAGCACTGAGCACCCTGAGCACTGAGCACCCAGCACCCCGAGTACTGAGCACCCAGCACCCCGAGCACTGAGCACTGAGCACCCTGAGCACTGAGCACACAGCACCCCGAGTACTGAGCATTGAGCACCCTGAGCACTGAGCACCCAGCACCTCGAGCACTGAGCACTGAGCACCCTGAGCACTGAGCACACAGCACCCCGAGTACTGAGCATTGAGCACCCTGAGCACTGAGCATCCAGCACCCCGAGTACTGAGCACTGAGCACCCTGAGTACTGAGCACCCAGCACCCTGAGCACTGAGTACCCAGCACCCTGAGCACTGAGCACCCAGCACCCTGAGCACTGAGCACCCAGCACCCTGAGCACTGAGCACCCAGCACCCTGAGTACTGAGCACTGAGCACCCAGCACCCCGAGCACTGAACACCCAGCACCCTGAGTACTGAGCACTGAGCACCCAGCACCCCGAGCACTGAGCACCCAGCACCCTGAGCACTGAGCACCCAGCACCCGAGTACTGAGCACCCACCACCCTGAGTACTGAGCACCCAGCACCCTGAGTACTGAGCACCCAGCACCCAGAGCATTGAGCACCCAGCACCCTGAGTACTGAGCACCCAGCACCCTGAGCACCGAGCACCCAGCACCCAGAGCACTGAGCACCCAGCACCCTGAGTAGTGAGCACCCAACGTACTGAGCACCGAGCACCCCGAGCACTGAGCACCCAGCACCCTGAGTACTGAGCACCGAGCACCCCGAGCACTGAGCACCCAGCACCCTGAGTACTGAGCTCCGAGCACCCCGAGCACTGAGCACCCAGTGCCTCGAGCGCCGAGCACCCTGAGCACTGAGCACCCAGCACCCTGAGCAGTGAGCACCCTGAGTACTGAGCACCCAGCACCTTGAGCACTGAGCACCGAGAACACCGAGCACTGAGCACCCAGCACCCTGAGCAATGAGCACCCAGCACCCTGAGCACTGAGCAAACAGCACCCTGAGAACTGAGCACCCAGCACCCTGAGTACTGAGCACTGAGCACCCAGCACCCCGAGCACTGAGCACACAGCACCCTGAGTACTGAGCACCGAGCACCCCGAGCACTGAGCACCCAGCACCCTGAGTACTGAGCTCCGAGCACCCCAAGCACTGAGCACCCAGCGCCCCGAGCACCGTGCAACCTGAGCAATGAGCATCCAGCACCCTGAGTACTGAGCACCCAGCACCCTGAGCAATGAGCACCCTGAGTACTGAGCACCCAGCACCTTGAGCACTGAGCAACGAGCACCCCGAGCACTGAGCACCCAACACCCGAGCACTGAGCACACAGCACCCTGAGCACTGAGCACCCAGCACCCGAGTACTGAGTACCCAGCACCCTGAGTACTGAGCACCCAGCACCCTGAGTACTGAGCACCCAGCACCCCGAGCACCGAGCACCCAGCACCCTGAGTACTGAGCACCCAGCACCCTGAGCACCGAGCACCCAGCACCCTGAGCACTGAGCACCCAGCACCCTGAGTAGTGAGCACCCAACGTACTGAGCACCGAGCACCCCGAGTACTGAGCACCCAGCACCCTGAGTACTGAGCACCGAGCACCCCGAGCACTGAGCACCCAGCACCCTGAGTACTGAGCACCCAGCACCCTGAGCACTGAGCACCCAGCACCCCGAGCACTGCGCACCCAGCACCCTGAGTACTTAGCACCCAGCACCCTGAGCACTGAGCACCGAGCACCCTGAGCACTGAGCACCCAGCACCCTGAGGACTGAGCACCAAGCACCCCGAGCACTGAGCACCGAGCACCCTGAGCACTGAGCACCCTGAGTACTGAGCACTGAGCACCCTGAGTACTGAGCACTGAGCACCCTGAGTACTGAGCACCTAGCACCCTGAGTACTGAGCACCCAGCACCCTGAGCACTGAGCACCGAGCACCCTGAGCACTGAGCACCCAGCAACCTGAGCACTGAGCACCCAGCACCCCGAGCAGTGAGCACCCAGCACCCTGAGCACTGAGCACCCTGAGTAATGAGCACTGAGCTCCCTGAGTACTGAGCACTGAGCACCCTGAGTACTGAGCACCCAGCACCCTGAGTACTGAGCACCCAGCACCCTGAGCAATGAGCACACTGAGTACTGAGCACCCAGCACCCTGAGCACTGAGCACCGAGCACCCCGGGCACTGAGCACCCAGCACCCTGAGTACTGAGCACCCAGCACCCTGAGCAATGAGCACCCTGAGTACTGAGCACCCAGCACCCTGAGCAATGAGCACACTGAGTACTGAGCACCCAGCACCCTGAGTACTAAGCACCGAGCACCCTCAGTACTGAGAACCCAGTACCCTGAGCACTGAACACACAGCACCCTGAGTACTGAGCACCCCGAGCACTGAGCACCCAGCACCCTGAGCACTGAGGACCCAGCACCCTGAGTACTGTGCACCCAGCACCCTGAGCACTGAGCACCTAGCACCCTGAGTACTGAGCACCCAGCACCCTGAGCACTGAGCACCCAGCACCCTGAGTACTGAGCATCCAGCACCCCGAGCACTGAGCACCCAGCACCCTGAGTACTGAGTACTGAGCACGCAGCACCCAGAGCACTGAGCACCCAGCACCCTGTGTACTGAGCACTGAGTACCCAGCACCCCGAGCACTGAGCACCCAGCACCCTGCGCACTGAGCACCCTGAGTACTGAGCACCCAGCACCCTGAGCACTGAGCACCCAGCACCCCAAGCACTGAGCACCCAGCACCCAGCACCCAGAGCACTGAGCACTGAGCACCCTGAGTACTGAGCACTGAGCACCCTGAGCACTGAGCACCGAGCACCCTGAGTACTGAGCACTGAGCACCCTGAGCACTGAGCACCCTGCTCCCTGAGTACTGAGCACCCAGTACCCTGAGCACTGAGGACCGAGCAACCTGAGTACTAAGCACCCAGCACCCTGAGTACTGAGCACCCAGCACCCTGAGCACTGAGCAACCAGCACGCTGAGTACTGAGCACTGAGCACCCTGAGTACTGAGCACCGAGCACCCTGAGCACTGAGCAGCCAGCACGCTGAGTACTGAGAACTGAGCACCCTGAGTACTGAGCACCCAGCACCCTGAGTACTGAGCACCCAGCACCCCGAGCACTGAGCACCGAGCACCCTGAATACTGAGCACCCAGCACGCTGAGCACTGAGCACCCAGCACAACGAGTACTGAGCACCCAGCACCCTGAGTACTGAGCACCCAGCACCCCGAGCACTGAGCACTGAGCACCCCGAGCACTGAGCACCCAGCACCCCGAGCACTGAGCACGCAGCACCCTGAGTACTAAGCACCCAGCACCCTGAGTACTGAGCACCCAGCACCCTGAGTACTGAGCACCCAGCACCCTGAGTACTGAGCACCCAGCGTACTGAGCACCGAGCACCCCGAGCACTGAGCACCCAGCACCCTGAGTACTGAGCACCCAGCACCCCGAGCACTGAGCACCCAGCACCCTGAGTACTGAGCACCGAGCACCCTGTGTACTGAGCACCCAGCACCCTGAGTAGTGAGCACCCAACGTACTGAGCACCTAGCACCCCGAGCACTGAGCACCCAGCACCCTGAGTACTGAGCACCGATCACCCCGAGAACTGAGCACCCAGCACCCTGAGGACTGAGCTCCGAGCACCCCGAGCACTGAGCACCCAGCACCCGGAGTACTGAGCACCCAGCACCCTGAGTACTAAGCACCGAGCACCCTGAGTACTGAACACCCAGTACCCTGAGCACTGAACACACAGCACCCTGAGTACTGAGCACCCCGAGCACTGAGCACCCAGCACCCTGAGCACTGAGCACCCAGCACCCTGAGTAATGAGCACCCAGCACCCTGAGTACTGAACACCCAGCACCCTGAGCACTGAGCACTGAGCACCCTGAGCACTGAGTACTGAGCACTGAGCACCCTGAGCACTGAGCACCCAGCACCCCGAGTACTGAGCACCCAGCACCCCGAGCACTGAGCACCCAGCGCCCCGAGCACTGAGCACCCAGCACCCCGAGCACTGAGCACTGAGCACCCTGAGCACTGAGCACACAGCACCCCGAGTACTGAGCACTGAGCACACTGAGCACTGAGTACCCAGCACCCTGAGCACTGAGCACCCAGCACCCTGAGCACTGAGCACCCAGCAACCCGAGTACTGAGCACTGAGCACACTGAGCACTGAGTACCCAGCACCCTGAGCACTGAGCACCCAGCACCCTGAGCACTGAGCACCCAGCACCCTGAGCACTGAGCACCCAGCACCCTGAGTACTGAGAACTGAGCACCCAGCACTCCGAGCACTGAACACCCAGCACCCTGAGTACTGAGCAATGAGCACCCAGCACCCCGAGCACTGAGCACCCAGCACCCTGAGCACTGAGCACCCAGCACACGAGTACTGAGCACCAAGCACCCTGAGTTCTGAGCACTGAGCACCCAGCACCCCGAGCACTGAACACCCAGCACCCTGAGTACTGAGCAATGAGCACCCAGCACACCGAGCACTGAGCACCCAGCACCCTGAGCACTGAGCACCCAGCACCCGAGTACTGAGCACCCAGCACCCTGAGTACTGAGCACCCAGCACCCTGAGTACTGAGCACCCAGCACCCCGAGCACTGAGCACCCAGCACCCTGAGTACTGAGCACCCAGCACCCTGAGCACCGAGCACCCACAACCCTGAGCACAGAGCACCCAGCACCCTGAGTAGTGAGCACACAACGTACTGAGCACCGAGCACCCCGAGCACTGAGCACCCAGCACCCTGAGTACTGAGCACCGAGCACCCCGAGCACTGAGCACCCATCACCCTGAGTACTGAGCTCCGAGCACCCCGAGCACTGAGCACCCAGTGCCCCGAGCAATTAGCACCCTGAGTACTGAGCACCCAGCACCTTGAGCACTGAGCACCGAGAACCCCGAGCACTGAGCACCCAGCACCCGGAGTACTGAGCACCCAGCACCCTGAGTACTAAGCACCGAGCACCCTGAGTACTGAGCACCCAGCACCCTGAGCACTGAACACACAGCACCCTGAGTACTGAGCACCTCGAGCACTGAGCACCCAGCACCCTGAGTACTGAGCACCGAGCACCCCGAGCACTGAGCACCCAGCACCGCGAGCACTGAGCACATAGCACCCCGAGCACTGAGCACCCAGCACCCCGAGCACTGAGCACCCAGCACCGCGAGCACTGAGCACATAGCACCCCGAGCACTGAGCACGCAGCACCCTGAGTACTGAGTACCCAGCACCCTGAGCACTGAGCACCCAGCACCCTGAGCACTGAGCACACAGCACCCTGAGCACTGAGCACCCAGCACCCTGAGTACTGAGCACTGAGCACCCAGCACCCCGAGCACTGAGCACCCAGCACCCTGAGTACTGAGCACCGAGCACCCTGAGCACTGAGCACCCAGCAACCTGAGTACTGAGCTCTGAGCAACCCGAGCACTGAGCACCCAGCGCCCCGAGCACCGTGCAACCTGAGCAACGAGCACCCAGCACCCTGAGTACTGAGCACCCAGCACCCTGAGCAATGAGCACCCTGAGTACTGAGCACTGAGCACCCAGCACCCCGAGCACTGAGCACATAGCACCCCGAGCACTGAGCACCAAGCACCCTGAGTACTGAGTACCCAGCACCCTGAGCACTGAGCACCCAGCACCCTGAGCACTGAGCACACAGCACCCTGAGCACTGAGCACCCAGCACCCTGAGTACTGAGCACTGAGCACCCAGCACCCCGAGCATTGAGCACCCAGCACCCTGAGTACTGAGCACCGAGCACCCCGAGCACTGAGCACCCAGCACCCCGAGCACCGAGCTCCCTGAGCACTGAGCACCCAGCACCCTGAGTACTGAGCACCCAGCACCCTGAGCAATGAGCACCCTGAGTACTGAGCACCCAGCACCTTGAGCACTGAGCACCGAGCACCCCGAGCACTGAGCACCCAGCACCCCGAGCACTGAGCACCCAGCACCCTGAGCACTGAGCACCCAGCACCCGAGTACTGAGCACCCAGCACCCTGAGTACTGAGCACCCAGCACCCTGAGTACTGAGCACCCAGCACCCTGAGTACTGAGCACCCAGCACCCTGAGTACTGAGTACTCAGCACCCTGAGCACTGAGCACCCAGCACCCCGAGCGCTGAGCACCCAGCACCCTGAGTACTGAGCACCCAGCACCCTGAGCACTGAACACAGAGCACCCTGAGTACTGAGCACCTCGAGCACTGAGCACCCAGCACCCTGAGTACTGAGCACCCAGCACCCCGAGCGCTGAGCACCCAGCACCCTGAGTACTGAGCACCCAGCACCCTGAGCACTGAACACAGAGCACCCTGAGTACTGAGCACCTCGAGCACTGAGCACCCAGCACCCTGAGTACTGAGCACCCAGCACCCCAAGCACTGAGTACCCAGCACCCTGAGCACTGAGCACCCAGCACCCTGAGCACTGTGCACCCATCACCCTGAGGACTGAGCACTGAGCACCCAGCACCCCGAGCACTGAGCACCCAGCGCCCTGAGCACTGAGCACCCAGCACCCTGAGCACTGAGCACCCAGCACCCCGAGCACTGAGCACCCAGCACCCTGAGTACTGAGCACTGAGCACCCAGCACCCCGAGCACTGAGCACCCAGCACCCTGAGCACTGAGCACCCAGCACCCGAGTACTGAGCACCCAGCACCCTGAGTACTGAGCACCCAGCACCCTGAGCACTGAGCACCCAGCACCCTGAGCACTGAGCACCCAGCACCCCGAGCACTGAGCACCCAGCACCCTGAGTACTGAGCACTGAGCACCCAGCACCCTGAGTACTGAGCACTGAGCACCCAGCACCCTGAGCACTGAGCACCCAGCACCCGAGTACTGAGCACCCAGCACCCTGAGTACTGAGCACCCAGCACCCGAGTACTGAGCACCCAGCACCCCGAGCACTGAGCACGCAGCACCCTGAGTACTAAGCACCCAGCACCCTGAGTACTGAGCACCCAGCACCCTGAGTACTGAGCACCCAGCACCCTGAGTACTGAGCACCCAGCGTACTGAGCACCGAGCACCCCGAGCACTGAGCACCCAGCACCCTGAGTACTGAGCACCCAGCACCCCGAGCACTGAGCACCCAGCACCCTGAGTACTGAGCACCGAGCACCCTGTGTACTGAGCACCCAGCACCCTGAGTAGTGAGCACCCAACGTACTGAGCACCTAGCACCCCGAGCACTGAGCACCCAGCACCCTGAGTACTGAGCACCGATCACCCCGAGAACTGAGCACCCAGCACCCTGAGGACTGAGCTCCGAGCACCCCGAGCACTGAGCACCCAGCACCCGGAGTACTGAGCACCCAGCACCCTGAGTACTAAGCACCGAGCACCCTGAGTACTGAACACCCAGTACCCTGAGCACTGAACACACAGCACCCTGAGTACTGAGCACCCCGAGCACTGAGCACCCAGCACCCTGAGCACTGAGCACCCAGCACCCTGAGTAATGAGCACCCAGCACCCTGAGTACTGAACACCCAGCACCCTGAGCACTGAGCACTGAGCACCCTGAGCACTGAGTACTGAGCACTGAGCACCCTGAGCACTGAGCACCCAGCACCCCGAGTACTGAGCACCCAGCACCCCGAGCACTGAGCACCCAGCGCCCCGAGCACTGAGCACCCAGCACCCCGAGCACTGAGCACTGAGCACCCTGAGCACTGAGCACACAGCACCCCGAGTACTGAGCACTGAGCACACTGAGCACTGAGTACCCAGCACCCTGAGCACTGAGCACCCAGCACCCTGAGCACTGAGCACCCAGCAACCCGAGTACTGAGCACTGAGCACACTGAGCACTGAGTACCCAGCACCCTGAGCACTGAGCACCCAGCACCCTGAGCACTGAGCACCCAGCACCCTGAGCACTGAGCACCCAGCACCCTGAGTACTGAGAACTGAGCACCCAGCACTCCGAGCACTGAACACCCAGCACCCTGAGTACTGAGCAATGAGCACCCAGCACCCCGAGCACTGAGCACCCAGCACCCTGAGCACTGAGCACCCAGCACACGAGTACTGAGCACCAAGCACCCTGAGTTCTGAGCACTGAGCACCCAGCACCCCGAGCACTGAACACCCAGCACCCTGAGTACTGAGCAATGAGCACCCAGCACACCGAGCACTGAGCACCCAGCACCCTGAGCACTGAGCACCCAGCACCCGAGTACTGAGCACCCAGCACCCTGAGTACTGAGCACCCAGCACCCTGAGTACTGAGCACCCAGCACCCCGAGCACTGAGCACCCAGCACCCTGAGTACTGAGCACCCAGCACCCTGAGCACCGAGCACCCACAACCCTGAGCACAGAGCACCCAGCACCCTGAGTAGTGAGCACACAACGTACTGAGCACCGAGCACCCCGAGCACTGAGCACCCAGCACCCTGAGTACTGAGCACCGAGCACCCCGAGCACTGAGCACCCATCACCCTGAGTACTGAGCTCCGAGCACCCCGAGCACTGAGCACCCAGTGCCCCGAGCAATTAGCACCCTGAGTACTGAGCACCCAGCACCTTGAGCACTGAGCACCGAGAACCCCGAGCACTGAGCACCCAGCACCCGGAGTACTGAGCACCCAGCACCCTGAGTACTAAGCACCGAGCACCCTGAGTACTGAGCACCCAGCACCCTGAGCACTGAACACACAGCACCCTGAGTACTGAGCACCTCGAGCACTGAGCACCCAGCACCCTGAGTACTGAGCACCGAGCACCCCGAGCACTGAGCACCCAGCACCGCGAGCACTGAGCACATAGCACCCCGAGCACTGAGCACCCAGCACCCCGAGCACTGAGCACCCAGCACCGCGAGCACTGAGCACATAGCACCCCGAGCACTGAGCACGCAGCACCCTGAGTACTGAGTACCCAGCACCCTGAGCACTGAGCACCCAGCACCCTGAGCACTGAGCACACAGCACCCTGAGCACTGAGCACCCAGCACCCTGAGTACTGAGCACTGAGCACCCAGCACCCCGAGCACTGAGCACCCAGCACCCTGAGTACTGAGCACCGAGCACCCTGAGCACTGAGCACCCAGCAACCTGAGTACTGAGCTCTGAGCAACCCGAGCACTGAGCACCCAGCGCCCCGAGCACCGTGCAACCTGAGCAACGAGCACCCAGCACCCTGAGTACTGAGCACCCAGCACCCTGAGCAATGAGCACCCTGAGTACTGAGCACTGAGCACCCAGCACCCCGAGCACTGAGCACATAGCACCCCGAGCACTGAGCACCAAGCACCCTGAGTACTGAGTACCCAGCACCCTGAGCACTGAGCACCCAGCACCCTGAGCACTGAGCACACAGCACCCTGAGCACTGAGCACCCAGCACCCTGAGTACTGAGCACTGAGCACCCAGCACCCCGAGCATTGAGCACCCAGCACCCTGAGTACTGAGCACCGAGCACCCCGAGCACTGAGCACCCAGCACCCCGAGCACCGAGCTCCCTGAGCACTGAGCACCCAGCACCCTGAGTACTGAGCACCCAGCACCCTGAGCAATGAGCACCCTGAGTACTGAGCACCCAGCACCTTGAGCACTGAGCACCGAGCACCCCGAGCACTGAGCACCCAGCACCCCGAGCACTGAGCACCCAGCACCCTGAGCACTGAGCACCCAGCACCCGAGTACTGAGCACCCAGCACCCTGAGTACTGAGCACCCAGCACCCTGAGTACTGAGCACCCAGCACCCTGAGTACTGAGCACCCAGCACCCTGAGTACTGAGTACTCAGCACCCTGAGCACTGAGCACCCAGCACCCCGAGCGCTGAGCACCCAGCACCCTGAGTACTGAGCACCCAGCACCCTGAGCACTGAACACAGAGCACCCTGAGTACTGAGCACCTCGAGCACTGAGCACCCAGCACCCTGAGTACTGAGCACCCAGCACCCCGAGCGCTGAGCACCCAGCACCCTGAGTACTGAGCACCCAGCACCCTGAGCACTGAACACAGAGCACCCTGAGTACTGAGCACCTCGAGCACTGAGCACCCAGCACCCTGAGTACTGAGCACCCAGCACCCCAAGCACTGAGTACCCAGCACCCTGAGCACTGAGCACCCAGCACCCTGAGCACTGTGCACCCATCACCCTGAGGACTGAGCACTGAGCACCCAGCACCCCGAGCACTGAGCACCCAGCGCCCTGAGCACTGAGCACCCAGCACCCTGAGCACTGAGCACCCAGCACCCCGAGCACTGAGCACCCAGCACCCTGAGTACTGAGCACTGAGCACCCAGCACCCCGAGCACTGAGCACCCAGCACCCTGAGCACTGAGCACCCAGCACCCGAGTACTGAGCACCCAGCACCCTGAGTACTGAGCACCCAGCACCCTGAGCACTGAGCACCCAGCACCCTGAGCACTGAGCACCCAGCACCCCGAGCACTGAGCACCCAGCACCCTGAGTACTGAGCACTGAGCACCCAGCACCCTGAGTACTGAGCACTGAGCACCCAGCACCCTGAGCACTGAGCACCCAGCACCCGAGTACTGAGCACCCAGCACCCTGAGTACTGAGCACCCAGCACCCGAGTACTGAGCACCCAGCACCCTGAGTACTGAGCACCCAGCACCCTGAGTACTGAGTACCCAGCACCCTGAGCACTGAGCACCCAGCACCCCGAGCACTGAGCACCCAGCACCCTGAGTACTGTGCACCCAGCACCCTGAGCACTGAGCACCCAGCACCCTGAGCACTGAGCACCCAGCACACTGAGCACTGAGCACCCAGCACCCTGAGTAGTGAGCACCCAACGTACAGAGCACCAAGCACCCCGAGCACTGAGCACCCAGCACCCTGAGTCCTGAGCACCGATCACCCCGAGAACTGAGCACCCAGCACCCTGAGTACTGAGCTCCGAGTACCCCGAGCACTGAGCACCCAGCACCCGGAGTACTGAGCACCCAGCACCCTGAGTACTAAGCACCGAGCACCCTGAGTACTGAGCATCCAGTACCCTGAGCACTGAACACACAGCACCCTGAGTACTGAGCACCCCGAGCACTGAGCACCCAGCACCCTGAGCACTGAGCACCCAGCACCCTGAGTACTGAGCACCCAGCACCCTGAGTACTGAACATACAGCACCCTGAGCACTGAGCACTGAGCACCCTGAGCACTGAGTACTGAGCACTGAGCACCCTGAGCACTGAGCACCCAGCACCCCGAGTACTGAGCACCCAGCACCCCGAGCACTGAGCACCCAACGCCCCGAGCACTGAGCACCCAGCACCCAGAGCACTGAGCACTGAGCACCCTGAGCACTGAGCACACAGCACCCCGAGTACTGAGCATTGAGCACCCTGAGCACTGAGCACCCAGCACCCCGAGTACTGAGCACCCAGCACCCTGAGCACTGAGCACCCAGCACCCCGAGCACTGAACAGCAAGCACCCTGAGTACTGAGCACTGAGCACCCAGCACCCCGAACACTGTGCACCCACCACCCTGAGCACTGAGCACACAGCACCTGAGTACTGAGCACCCAGCACCCTGAGTACTGAGCAGCGAGCACCCCGAGCACTGAGCACGCAGCCCCGCGAGCAATGAGCACCCAGCACCCCGAGCACTGAGCACCCAGCACCCTGAGCACCGAGCACCCTGAGTACTGAGCACTGAGCACCCTGAGTACTGAGCACTGAGCACCTTGAGCACTGAGCACTCAGCACCCTGAGTAGTGAGCACCCAACGTACTGAGCACCGTGCAACCCGAGCACTGAGCACACAGCACCCCGAGTACTGAGCAACCAGCGCCCCGAGCACTGAGCACCCAGCGCCCCGAGCACTGGGCACCCAGCACCCCGAGCACTGAGCAACCAGCACCCCAAGCAATGAGCACCCCGCACCCTGAGTACTGAGCACCCAGCACCCCGAGTACTGACCACCCAGCAACCTGAGCACCGAGCAGCCAGCACCACGAGCACTGAGCTCCCAGCGCCCTGAGCACTGAGCACCCAGCACCCTGAGTACTGAGCACTGAGCACCACGAGTACTGAGCACCCAGCACCCCGAGCACTGAGCACCGAGCACCCCGAGCACTGAGAACCCAGCACCCTGAGCACTGAGCACCCAGCACCCTGAGCACTGAGCACACAGCACCCTGAGCACTGAGCACCCAGCACCCTGAGTACTGAGCACTGAGCACCCAGCACCCCGAGCATTGAGCACCCAGCACCCTGAGTACTGAGCACCGAGCACCCCGAGCACTGAGCACCCAGCACCCTGAGTACTGAGCTCCGATCACCCCGAGCACTGAGCACCCAGCACCCCGAGCACCGAGCTCCCTGAGCACTGAGCACCCAGCACCCTGAGTACTGAGCACCCAGCACCTTGAGCAATGAGCACCCTGAGTACTGAGCACCCAGCACCTTGAGCACTGAGCACCGAGCACCCCGAGCACTGAGCACCCAGCACCCCGAGCACTGTGCACCCAGCACCCTGAGCACTGAGCACCCAGCACCCGAGTACTGAGCACCCAGCACCCTGAGTACTGAGCACCCAGCACCCTGAGTACTGAGCACCCAGCACCCCGAGTACTGAGCACCCAGCACCCTGAGTACTGAGCACCCAGCACCCTGAGCACTGAGCACCCAGCACCCCGAGCACTGAGCACCCAGCACCCTGAGTACTGAGCACCCAGCACCCTGAGCACTGAGCAACCAGCACGCTGAGTACTGAGCACTGAGCACCCTGAGTACTGAGCACCGAGCACCCTGAGCACTGAGCACCCAGCACGCTGAGTACTGAGAACTGAGCACCCTGAGTACTGAGCACCCAGCACCCTGAGTACTGAGCACCCAGCACCCCGAACACTGAGCACCGAGCACCCTGAGTACTGAGCACCCAGCACCCTGAGCACTGAGCACCCAGCACAACGAGTACTGAGCACCCAGCACCCTGAGTACTGAGCACCCAGCACCCCGAGCACTGAGCACTGAGCACCCCGAGCACTGAGCACCCAGCACCCCGAGCACTGAGCACCCAGCACCCTGAGTACTAAGAACCCAGCACCCTGAGTACTGAGCACCCAGCACCCTGAGTACTGAGCACCCAGCACCCTGAGTACTGAGCACCCAGCGTACTGAGCACCGAGCACCCCGAGCACTGAGCACCCAGCACCCTGAGTACTGAGCACCCAGCACCCCGAGCACTGAGCACCCAGCACCCTGAGTACTGAGCACCGAGCACCCTGAGTACTGAGCACCCAGCACCCTGAGTAGTGAGCACCCAACATACTGAGCACCGAGCACCCCGAGCACTGAGCACCCAGCACCCTGAGTACTGAGCACCGATCACCCCGAGAACTGAGCACCCAGCACCCTGAGTACTGAGCTCCGAGCAGCCCGAGCACTGAGCACCCAGCACCCGGAGTACTGAGCACCCAGCACCCTGAGTACTAAGCACCGAGCACCCTGAGTACTGAGCACCCAGTACCCTGAGCACTGAACACACAGCACCCTGAGTACTGAGCACCCCGAGCACTGAGCACCCAGCACCCTGAGCACTGAGCACCCAGCACCCTGAGTACTGAGCACCCAGCACCCTGAGTACTGAACACCCAGCACCCTGAGCACTGAGCACTGAGCACCCTGAGCACTGAGTACTGAGCACTGAGCACCCTGAGCACTGAGCACCCAGCACCCCGAGTACTGAGCACCCAGCACCCCGAGCACTGAGCACTGAGCACCCTGAGCACTGAGCACACAGCACCCCGAGTACTGAGCATTGAGCACCCTGAGCACTGAGCACCCAGCACCTCGAGCACTGAGCACTGAGCACCCTGAGCACTGAGCACACAGCACCCCGAGTACTGAGCATTGAGCACCCTGAGCACTGAGCATCCAGCACCCCGAGTACTGAGCACTGAGCACCCTGAGTACTGAGCACCCAGCACCCTGAGCACTGAGTACCCAGCACCCTGAGCACTGAGCACCCAGCACCCTGAGCACTGAGCACCCAGCACCCTGAGCACTGAGCACCCAGCACCCTGAGTACTGAGCACTGAGCACCCAGCACCCCGAGCACTGAACACCCAGCACCCTGAGTACTGAGCACTGAGCACCCAGCACCCCGAGCACTGAGCACCCAGCACCCTGAGCACTGAGCACCCAGCACCCGAGTACTGAGCACCCACCACCCTGAGTACTGAGCACCCAGCACCCTGAGTACTGAGCACCCAGCACCCAGAGCATTGAGCACCCAGCACCCTGAGTACTGAGCACCCAGCACCCTGAGCACCGAGCACCCAGCACCCAGAGCACTGAGCACCCAGCACCCTGAGTAGTGAGCACCCAACGTACTGAGCACCGAGCACCCCGAGCACTGAGCACCCAGCACCCTGAGTACTGAGCACCGAGCACCCCGAGCACTGAGCACCCAGCACCCTGAGTACTGAGCTCCGAGCACCCCGAGCACTGAGCACCCAGTGCCTCGAGCGCCGAGCACCCTGAGCACTGAGCACCCAGCACCCTGAGCAGTGAGCACCCTGAGTACTGAGCACCCAGCACCTTGAGCACTGAGCACCGAGAACACCGAGCACTGAGCACCCAGCACCCTGAGCAATGAGCACCCAGCACCCTGAGCACTGAGCAAACAGCACCCTGAGAACTGAGCACCCAGCACCCTGAGTACTGAGCACTGAGCACCCAGCACCCCGAGCACTGAGCACACAGCACCCTGAGTACTGAGCACCGAGCACCCCGAGCACTGAGCACCCAGCACCCTGAGTACTGAGCTCCGAGCACCCCAAGCACTGAGCACCCAGCGCCCCGAGCACCGTGCAACCTGAGCAATGAGCATCCAGCACCCTGAGTACTGAGCACCCAGCACCCTGAGCAATGAGCACCCTGAGTACTGAGCACCCAGCACCTTGAGCACTGAGCAACGAGCACCCCGAGCACTGAGCACCCAACACCCGAGCACTGAGCACACAGCACCCTGAGCACTGAGCACCCAGCACCCGAGTACTGAGTACCCAGCACCCTGAGTACTGAGCACCCAGCACCCTGAGTACTGAGCACCCAGCACCCCGAGCACCGAGCACCCAGCACCCTGAGTACTGAGCACCCAGCACCCTGAGCACCGAGCACCCAGCACCCTGAGCACTGAGCACCCAGCACCCTGAGTAGTGAGCACCCAACGTACTGAGCACCGAGCACCCCGAGTACTGAGCACCCAGCACCCTGAGTACTGAGCACCGAGCACCCCGAGCACTGAGCACCCAGCACCCTGAGTACTGAGCACCCAGCACCCTGAGCACTGAGCACCCAGCACCCCGAGCACTGCGCACCCAGCACCCTGAGTACTTAGCACCCAGCACCCTGAGCACTGAGCACCGAGCACCCTGAGCACTGAGCACCCAGCACCCTGAGGACTGAGCACCAAGCACCCCGAGCACTGAGCACCGAGCACCCTGAGCACTGAGCACCCTGAGTACTGAGCACTGAGCACCCTGAGTACTGAGCACTGAGCACCCTGAGTACTGAGCACCTAGCACCCTGAGTACTGAGCACCCAGCACCCTGAGCACTGAGCACCGAGCACCCTGAGCACTGAGCACCCAGCAACCTGAGCACTGAGCACCCAGCACCCCGAGCAGTGAGCACCCAGCACCCTGAGCACTGAGCACCCTGAGTAATGAGCACTGAGCTCCCTGAGTACTGAGCACTGAGCACCCTGAGTACTGAGCACCCAGCACCCTGAGTACTGAGCACCCAGCACCCTGAGCAATGAGCACACTGAGTACTGAGCACCCAGCACCCTGAGCACTGAGCACCGAGCACCCCGGGCACTGAGCACCCAGCACCCTGAGTACTGAGCACCCAGCACCCTGAGCAATGAGCACCCTGAGTACTGAGCACCCAGCACCCTGAGCAATGAGCACACTGAGTACTGAGCACCCAGCACCCTGAGTACTAAGCACCGAGCACCCTCAGTACTGAGAACCCAGTACCCTGAGCACTGAACACACAGCACCCTGAGTACTGAGCACCCCGAGCACTGAGCACCCAGCACCCTGAGCACTGAGGACCCAGCACCCTGAGTACTGTGCACCCAGCACCCTGAGCACTGAGCACCTAGCACCCTGAGTACTGAGCACCCAGCACCCTGAGCACTGAGCACCCAGCACCCTGAGTACTGAGCATCCAGCACCCCGAGCACTGAGCACCCAGCACCCTGAGTACTGAGTACTGAGCACGCAGCACCCAGAGCACTGAGCACCCAGCACCCTGTGTACTGAGCACTGAGTACCCAGCACCCCGAGCACTGAGCACCCAGCACCCTGCGCACTGAGCACCCTGAGTACTGAGCACCCAGCACCCTGAGCACTGAGCACCCAGCACCCCAAGCACTGAGCACCCAGCACCCAGCACCCAGAGCACTGAGCACTGAGCACCCTGAGTACTGAGCACTGAGCACCCTGAGCACTGAGCACCGAGCACCCTGAGTACTGAGCACTGAGCACCCTGAGCACTGAGCACCCTGCTCCCTGAGTACTGAGCACCCAGTACCCTGAGCACTGAGGACCGAGCAACCTGAGTACTAAGCACCCAGCACCCTGAGTACTGAGCACCCAGCACCCTGAGCACTGAGCAACCAGCACGCTGAGTACTGAGCACTGAGCACCCTGAGTACTGAGCACCGAGCACCCTGAGCACTGAGCAGCCAGCACGCTGAGTACTGAGAACTGAGCACCCTGAGTACTGAGCACCCAGCACCCTGAGTACTGAGCACCCAGCACCCCGAGCACTGAGCACCGAGCACCCTGAATACTGAGCACCCAGCACGCTGAGCACTGAGCACCCAGCACAACGAGTACTGAGCACCCAGCACCCTGAGTACTGAGCACCCAGCACCCCGAGCACTGAGCACTGAGCACCCCGAGCACTGAGCACCCAGCACCCCGAGCACTGAGCACGCAGCACCCTGAGTACTAAGCACCCAGCACCCTGAGTACTGAGCACCCAGCACCCTGAGTACTGAGCACCCAGCACCCTGAGTACTGAGCACCCAGCGTACTGAGCACCGAGCACCCCGAGCACTGAGCACCCAGCACCCTGAGTACTGAGCACCCAGCACCCCGAGCACTGAGCACCCAGCACCCTGAGTACTGAGCACCGAGCACCCTGTGTACTGAGCACCCAGCACCCTGAGTAGTGAGCACCCAACGTACTGAGCACCTAGCACCCCGAGCACTGAGCACCCAGCACCCTGAGTACTGAGCACCGATCACCCCGAGAACTGAGCACCCAGCACCCTGAGGACTGAGCTCCGAGCACCCCGAGCACTGAGCACCCAGCACCCGGAGTACTGAGCACCCAGCACCCTGAGTACTAAGCACCGAGCACCCTGAGTACTGAACACCCAGTACCCTGAGCACTGAACACACAGCACCCTGAGTACTGAGCACCCCGAGCACTGAGCACCCAGCACCCTGAGCACTGAGCACCCAGCACCCTGAGTAATGAGCACCCAGCACCCTGAGTACTGAACACCCAGCACCCTGAGCACTGAGCACTGAGCACCCTGAGCACTGAGTACTGAGCACTGAGCACCCTGAGCACTGAGCACCCAGCACCCCGAGTACTGAGCACCCAGCACCCCGAGCACTGAGCACCCAGCGCCCCGAGCACTGAGCACCCAGCACCCCGAGCACTGAGCACTGAGCACCCTGAGCACTGAGCACACAGCACCCCGAGTACTGAGCACTGAGCACACTGAGCACTGAGTACCCAGCACCCTGAGCACTGAGCACCCAGCACCCTGAGCACTGAGCACCCAGCAACCCGAGTACTGAGCACTGAGCACACTGAGCACTGAGTACCCAGCACCCTGAGCACTGAGCACCCAGCACCCTGAGCACTGAGCACCCAGCACCCTGAGCACTGAGCACCCAGCACCCTGAGTACTGAGAACTGAGCACCCAGCACTCCGAGCACTGAACACCCAGCACCCTGAGTACTGAGCAATGAGCACCCAGCACCCCGAGCACTGAGCACCCAGCACCCTGAGCACTGAGCACCCAGCACACGAGTACTGAGCACCAAGCACCCTGAGTTCTGAGCACTGAGCACCCAGCACCCCGAGCACTGAACACCCAGCACCCTGAGTACTGAGCAATGAGCACCCAGCACACCGAGCACTGAGCACCCAGCACCCTGAGCACTGAGCACCCAGCACCCGAGTACTGAGCACCCAGCACCCTGAGTACTGAGCACCCAGCACCCTGAGTACTGAGCACCCAGCACCCCGAGCACTGAGCACCCAGCACCCTGAGTACTGAGCACCCAGCACCCTGAGCACCGAGCACCCACAACCCTGAGCACAGAGCACCCAGCACCCTGAGTAGTGAGCACACAACGTACTGAGCACCGAGCACCCCGAGCACTGAGCACCCAGCACCCTGAGTACTGAGCACCGAGCACCCCGAGCACTGAGCACCCAGCACCCTGCGCACTGAGCACCCTGAGTACTGAGCACCCAGCACCCTGAGCACTGAGCACCCAGCACCCCAAGCACTGAGCACCCAGCACCCAGCACCCAGAGCACTGAGCACTGAGCACCCTGAGTACTGAGCACTGAGCACCCTGAGCACTGAGCACCGAGCACCCTGAGTACTGAGCACTGAGCACCCTGAGCACTGAGCACCCTGCTCCCTGAGTACTGAGCACCCAGTACCCTGAGCACTGAGGACCGAGCAACCTGAGTACTAAGCACCCAGCACCCTGAGTACTGAGCACCCAGCACCCTGAGCACTGAGCAACCAGCACGCTGAGTACTGAGCACTGAGCACCCTGAGTACTGAGCACCGAGCACCCTGAGCACTGAGCAGCCAGCACGCTGAGTACTGAGAACTGAGCACCCTGAGTACTGAGCACCCAGCACCCTGAGTACTGAGCACCCAGCACCCCGAGCACTGAGCACCGAGCACCCTGAATACTGAGCACCCAGCACGCTGAGCACTGAGCACCCAGCACAACGAGTACTGAGCACCCAGCACCCTGAGTACTGAGCACCCAGCACCCCGAGCACTGAGCACTGAGCACCCCGAGCACTGAGCACCCAGCACCCCGAGCACTGAGCACGCAGCACCCTGAGTACTAAGCACCCAGCACCCTGAGTACTGAGCACCCAGCACCCTGAGTACTGAGCACCCAGCACCCTGAGTACTGAGCACCCAGCGTACTGAGCACCGAGCACCCCGAGCACTGAGCACCCAGCACCCTGAGTACTGAGCACCCAGCACCCCGAGCACTGAGCACCCAGCACCCTGAGTACTGAGCACCGAGCACCCTGTGTACTGAGCACCCAGCACCCTGAGTAGTGAGCACCCAACGTACTGAGCACCTAGCACCCCGAGCACTGAGCACCCAGCACCCTGAGTACTGAGCACCGATCACCCCGAGAACTGAGCACCCAGCACCCTGAGGACTGAGCTCCGAGCACCCCGAGCACTGAGCACCCAGCACCCGGAGTACTGAGCACCCAGCACCCTGAGTACTAAGCACCGAGCACCCTGAGTACTGAACACCCAGTACCCTGAGCACTGAACACACAGCACCCTGAGTACTGAGCACCCCGAGCACTGAGCACCCAGCACCCTGAGCACTGAGCACCCAGCACCCTGAGTAATGAGCACCCAGCACCCTGAGTACTGAACACCCAGCACCCTGAGCACTGAGCACTGAGCACCCTGAGCACTGAGTACTGAGCACTGAGCACCCTGAGCACTGAGCACCCAGCACCCCGAGTACTGAGCACCCAGCACCCCGAGCACTGAGCACCCAGCGCCCCGAGCACTGAGCACCCAGCACCCCGAGCACTGAGCACTGAGCACCCTGAGCACTGAGCACACAGCACCCCGAGTACTGAGCACTGAGCACACTGAGCACTGAGTACCCAGCACCCTGAGCACTGAGCACCCAGCACCCTGAGCACTGAGCACCCAGCAACCCGAGTACTGAGCACTGAGCACACTGAGCACTGAGTACCCAGCACCCTGAGCACTGAGCACCCAGCACCCTGAGCACTGAGCACCCAGCACCCTGAGCACTGAGCACCCAGCACCCTGAGTACTGAGAACTGAGCACCCAGCACTCCGAGCACTGAACACCCAGCACCCTGAGTACTGAGCAATGAGCACCCAGCACCCCGAGCACTGAGCACCCAGCACCCTGAGCACTGAGCACCCAGCACACGAGTACTGAGCACCAAGCACCCTGAGTTCTGAGCACTGAGCACCCAGCACCCCGAGCACTGAACACCCAGCACCCTGAGTACTGAGCAATGAGCACCCAGCACACCGAGCACTGAGCACCCAGCACCCTGAGCACTGAGCACCCAGCACCCGAGTACTGAGCACCCAGCACCCTGAGTACTGAGCACCCAGCACCCTGAGTACTGAGCACCCAGCACCCCGAGCACTGAGCACCCAGCACCCTGAGTACTGAGCACCCAGCACCCTGAGCACCGAGCACCCACAACCCTGAGCACAGAGCACCCAGCACCCTGAGTAGTGAGCACACAACGTACTGAGCACCGAGCACCCCGAGCACTGAGCACCCAGCACCCTGAGTACTGAGCACCGAGCACCCCGAGCACTGAGCACCCATCACCCTGAGTACTGAGCTCCGAGCACCCCGAGCACTGAGCACCCAGTGCCCCGAGCAATTAGCACCCTGAGTACTGAGCACCCAGCACCTTGAGCACTGAGCACCGAGAACCCCGAGCACTGAGCACCCAGCACCCGGAGTACTGAGCACCCAGCACCCTGAGTACTAAGCACCGAGCACCCTGAGTACTGAGCACCCAGCACCCTGAGCACTGAACACACAGCACCCTGAGTACTGAGCACCTCGAGCACTGAGCACCCAGCACCCTGAGTACTGAGCACCGAGCACCCCGAGCACTGAGCACCCAGCACCGCGAGCACTGAGCACATAGCACCCCGAGCACTGAGCACCCAGCACCCCGAGCACTGAGCACCCAGCACCGCGAGCACTGAGCACATAGCACCCCGAGCACTGAGCACGCAGCACCCTGAGTACTGAGTACCCAGCACCCTGAGCACTGAGCACCCAGCACCCTGAGCACTGAGCACACAGCACCCTGAGCACTGAGCACCCAGCACCCTGAGTACTGAGCACTGAGCACCCAGCACCCCGAGCACTGAGCACCCAGCACCCTGAGTACTGAGCACCGAGCACCCTGAGCACTGAGCACCCAGCAACCTGAGTACTGAGCTCTGAGCAACCCGAGCACTGAGCACCCAGCGCCCCGAGCACCGTGCAACCTGAGCAACGAGCACCCAGCACCCTGAGTACTGAGCACCCAGCACCCTGAGCAATGAGCACCCTGAGTACTGAGCACTGAGCACCCAGCACCCCGAGCACTGAGCACATAGCACCCCGAGCACTGAGCACCAAGCACCCTGAGTACTGAGTACCCAGCACCCTGAGCACTGAGCACCCAGCACCCTGAGCACTGAGCACACAGCACCCTGAGCACTGAGCACCCAGCACCCTGAGTACTGAGCACTGAGCACCCAGCACCCCGAGCATTGAGCACCCAGCACCCTGAGTACTGAGCACCGAGCACCCCGAGCACTGAGCACCCAGCACCCCGAGCACCGAGCTCCCTGAGCACTGAGCACCCAGCACCCTGAGTACTGAGCACCCAGCACCCTGAGCAATGAGCACCCTGAGTACTGAGCACCCAGCACCTTGAGCACTGAGCACCGAGCACCCCGAGCACTGAGCACCCAGCACCCCGAGCACTGAGCACCCAGCACCCTGAGCACTGAGCACCCAGCACCCGAGTACTGAGCACCCAGCACCCTGAGTACTGAGCACCCAGCACCCTGAGTACTGAGCACCCAGCACCCTGAGTACTGAGCACCCAGCACCCTGAGTACTGAGTACTCAGCACCCTGAGCACTGAGCACCCAGCACCCCGAGCGCTGAGCACCCAGCACCCTGAGTACTGAGCACCCAGCACCCTGAGCACTGAACACAGAGCACCCTGAGTACTGAGCACCTCGAGCACTGAGCACCCAGCACCCTGAGTACTGAGCACCCAGCACCCCGAGCGCTGAGCACCCAGCACCCTGAGTACTGAGCACCCAGCACCCTGAGCACTGAACACAGAGCACCCTGAGTACTGAGCACCTCGAGCACTGAGCACCCAGCACCCTGAGTACTGAGCACCCAGCACCCCAAGCACTGAGTACCCAGCACCCTGAGCACTGAGCACCCAGCACCCTGAGCACTGTGCACCCATCACCCTGAGGACTGAGCACTGAGCACCCAGCACCCCGAGCACTGAGCACCCAGCGCCCTGAGCACTGAGCACCCAGCACCCTGAGCACTGAGCACCCAGCACCCCGAGCACTGAGCACCCAGCACCCTGAGTACTGAGCACTGAGCACCCAGCACCCCGAGCACTGAGCACCCAGCACCCTGAGCACTGAGCACCCAGCACCCGAGTACTGAGCACCCAGCACCCTGAGTACTGAGCACCCAGCACCCTGAGCACTGAGCACCCAGCACCCTGAGCACTGAGCACCCAGCACCCCGAGCACTGAGCACCCAGCACCCTGAGTACTGAGCACTGAGCACCCAGCACCCTGAGTACTGAGCACTGAGCACCCAGCACCCTGAGCACTGAGCACCCAGCACCCGAGTACTGAGCACCCAGCACCCTGAGTACTGAGCACCCAGCACCCGAGTACTGAGCACCCAGCACCCCGAGCACTGAGCACGCAGCACCCTGAGTACTAAGCACCCAGCACCCTGAGTACTGAGCACCCAGCACCCTGAGTACTGAGCACCCAGCACCCTGAGTACTGAGCACCCAGCGTACTGAGCACCGAGCACCCCGAGCACTGAGCACCCAGCACCCTGAGTACTGAGCACCCAGCACCCCGAGCACTGAGCACCCAGCACCCTGAGTACTGAGCACCGAGCACCCTGTGTACTGAGCACCCAGCACCCTGAGTAGTGAGCACCCAACGTACTGAGCACCTAGCACCCCGAGCACTGAGCACCCAGCACCCTGAGTACTGAGCACCGATCACCCCGAGAACTGAGCACCCAGCACCCTGAGGACTGAGCTCCGAGCACCCCGAGCACTGAGCACCCAGCACCCGGAGTACTGAGCACCCAGCACCCTGAGTACTAAGCACCGAGCACCCTGAGTACTGAACACCCAGTACCCTGAGCACTGAACACACAGCACCCTGAGTACTGAGCACCCCGAGCACTGAGCACCCAGCACCCTGAGCACTGAGCACCCAGCACCCTGAGTAATGAGCACCCAGCACCCTGAGTACTGAACACCCAGCACCCTGAGCACTGAGCACTGAGCACCCTGAGCACTGAGTACTGAGCACTGAGCACCCTGAGCACTGAGCACCCAGCACCCCGAGTACTGAGCACCCAGCACCCCGAGCACTGAGCACCCAGCGCCCCGAGCACTGAGCACCCAGCACCCCGAGCACTGAGCACTGAGCACCCTGAGCACTGAGCACACAGCACCCCGAGTACTGAGCACTGAGCACACTGAGCACTGAGTACCCAGCACCCTGAGCACTGAGCACCCAGCACCCTGAGCACTGAGCACCCAGCAACCCGAGTACTGAGCACTGAGCACACTGAGCACTGAGTACCCAGCACCCTGAGCACTGAGCACCCAGCACCCTGAGCACTGAGCACCCAGCACCCTGAGCACTGAGCACCCAGCACCCTGAGTACTGAGAACTGAGCACCCAGCACTCCGAGCACTGAACACCCAGCACCCTGAGTACTGAGCAATGAGCACCCAGCACCCCGAGCACTGAGCACCCAGCACCCTGAGCACTGAGCACCCAGCACACGAGTACTGAGCACCAAGCACCCTGAGTTCTGAGCACTGAGCACCCAGCACCCCGAGCACTGAACACCCAGCACCCTGAGTACTGAGCAATGAGCACCCAGCACACCGAGCACTGAGCACCCAGCACCCTGAGCACTGAGCACCCAGCACCCGAGTACTGAGCACCCAGCACCCTGAGTACTGAGCACCCAGCACCCTGAGTACTGAGCACCCAGCACCCCGAGCACTGAGCACCCAGCACCCTGAGTACTGAGCACCCAGCACCCTGAGCACCGAGCACCCACAACCCTGAGCACAGAGCACCCAGCACCCTGAGTAGTGAGCACACAACGTACTGAGCACCGAGCACCCCGAGCACTGAGCACCCAGCACCCTGAGTACTGAGCACCGAGCACCCCGAGCACTGAGCACCCATCACCCTGAGTACTGAGCTCCGAGCACCCCGAGCACTGAGCACCCAGTGCCCCGAGCAATTAGCACCCTGAGTACTGAGCACCCAGCACCTTGAGCACTGAGCACCGAGAACCCCGAGCACTGAGCACCCAGCACCCGGAGTACTGAGCACCCAGCACCCTGAGTACTAAGCACCGAGCACCCTGAGTACTGAGCACCCAGCACCCTGAGCACTGAACACACAGCACCCTGAGTACTGAGCACCTCGAGCACTGAGCACCCAGCACCCTGAGTACTGAGCACCGAGCACCCCGAGCACTGAGCACCCAGCACCGCGAGCACTGAGCACATAGCACCCCGAGCACTGAGCACCCAGCACCCCGAGCACTGAGCACCCAGCACCGCGAGCACTGAGCACATAGCACCCCGAGCACTGAGCACGCAGCACCCTGAGTACTGAGTACCCAGCACCCTGAGCACTGAGCACCCAGCACCCTGAGCACTGAGCACACAGCACCCTGAGCACTGAGCACCCAGCACCCTGAGTACTGAGCACTGAGCACCCAGCACCCCGAGCACTGAGCACCCAGCACCCTGAGTACTGAGCACCGAGCACCCTGAGCACTGAGCACCCAGCAACCTGAGTACTGAGCTCTGAGCAACCCGAGCACTGAGCACCCAGCGCCCCGAGCACCGTGCAACCTGAGCAACGAGCACCCAGCACCCTGAGTACTGAGCACCCAGCACCCTGAGCAATGAGCACCCTGAGTACTGAGCACTGAGCACCCAGCACCCCGAGCACTGAGCACATAGCACCCCGAGCACTGAGCACCAAGCACCCTGAGTACTGAGTACCCAGCACCCTGAGCACTGAGCACCCAGCACCCTGAGCACTGAGCACACAGCACCCTGAGCACTGAGCACCCAGCACCCTGAGTACTGAGCACTGAGCACCCAGCACCCCGAGCATTGAGCACCCAGCACCCTGAGTACTGAGCACCGAGCACCCCGAGCACTGAGCACCCAGCACCCCGAGCACCGAGCTCCCTGAGCACTGAGCACCCAGCACCCTGAGTACTGAGCACCCAGCACCCTGAGCAATGAGCACCCTGAGTACTGAGCACCCAGCACCTTGAGCACTGAGCACCGAGCACCCCGAGCACTGAGCACCCAGCACCCCGAGCACTGAGCACCCAGCACCCTGAGCACTGAGCACCCAGCACCCGAGTACTGAGCACCCAGCACCCTGAGTACTGAGCACCCAGCACCCTGAGTACTGAGCACCCAGCACCCTGAGTACTGAGCACCCAGCACCCTGAGTACTGAGTACTCAGCACCCTGAGCACTGAGCACCCAGCACCCCGAGCGCTGAGCACCCAGCACCCTGAGTACTGAGCACCCAGCACCCTGAGCACTGAACACAGAGCACCCTGAGTACTGAGCACCTCGAGCACTGAGCACCCAGCACCCTGAGTACTGAGCACCCAGCACCCCGAGCGCTGAGCACCCAGCACCCTGAGTACTGAGCACCCAGCACCCTGAGCACTGAACACAGAGCACCCTGAGTACTGAGCACCTCGAGCACTGAGCACCCAGCACCCTGAGTACTGAGCACCCAGCACCCCAAGCACTGAGTACCCAGCACCCTGAGCACTGAGCACCCAGCACCCTGAGCACTGTGCACCCATCACCCTGAGGACTGAGCACTGAGCACCCAGCACCCCGAGCACTGAGCACCCAGCGCCCTGAGCACTGAGCACCCAGCACCCTGAGCACTGAGCACCCAGCACCCCGAGCACTGAGCACCCAGCACCCTGAGTACTGAGCACTGAGCACCCAGCACCCCGAGCACTGAGCACCCAGCACCCTGAGCACTGAGCACCCAGCACCCGAGTACTGAGCACCCAGCACCCTGAGTACTGAGCACCCAGCACCCTGAGCACTGAGCACCCAGCACCCTGAGCACTGAGCACCCAGCACCCCGAGCACTGAGCACCCAGCACCCTGAGTACTGAGCACTGAGCACCCAGCACCCTGAGTACTGAGCACTGAGCACCCAGCACCCTGAGCACTGAGCACCCAGCACCCGAGTACTGAGCACCCAGCACCCTGAGTACTGAGCACCCAGCACCCGAGTACTGAGCACCCAGCACCCTGAGTACTGAGCACCCAGCACCCTGAGTACTGAGTACCCAGCACCCTGAGCACTGAGCACCCAGCACCCCGAGCACTGAGCACCCAGCACCCTGAGTACTGTGCACCCAGCACCCTGAGCACTGAGCACCCAGCACCCTGAGCACTGAGCACCCAGCACACTGAGCACTGAGCACCCAGCACCCTGAGTAGTGAGCACCCAACGTACAGAGCACCAAGCACCCCGAGCACTGAGCACCCAGCACCCTGAGTCCTGAGCACCGATCACCCCGAGAACTGAGCACCCAGCACCCTGAGTACTGAGCTCCGAGTACCCCGAGCACTGAGCACCCAGCACCCGGAGTACTGAGCACCCAGCACCCTGAGTACTAAGCACCGAGCACCCTGAGTACTGAGCATCCAGTACCCTGAGCACTGAACACACAGCACCCTGAGTACTGAGCACCCCGAGCACTGAGCACCCAGCACCCTGAGCACTGAGCACCCAGCACCCTGAGTACTGAGCACCCAGCACCCTGAGTACTGAACATACAGCACCCTGAGCACTGAGCACTGAGCACCCTGAGCACTGAGTACTGAGCACTGAGCACCCTGAGCACTGAGCACCCAGCACCCCGAGTACTGAGCACCCAGCACCCCGAGCACTGAGCACCCAACGCCCCGAGCACTGAGCACCCAGCACCCAGAGCACTGAGCACTGAGCACCCTGAGCACTGAGCACACAGCACCCCGAGTACTGAGCATTGAGCACCCTGAGCACTGAGCACCCAGCACCCCGAGTACTGAGCACCCAGCACCCTGAGCACTGAGCACCCAGCACCCCGAGCACTGAACAGCAAGCACCCTGAGTACTGAGCACTGAGCACCCAGCACCCCGAACACTGTGCACCCACCACCCTGAGCACTGAGCACACAGCACCTGAGTACTGAGCACCCAGCACCCTGAGTACTGAGCAGCGAGCACCCCGAGCACTGAGCACGCAGCCCCGCGAGCAATGAGCACCCAGCACCCCGAGCACTGAGCACCCAGCACCCTGAGCACCGAGCACCCTGAGTACTGAGCACTGAGCACCCTGAGTACTGAGCACTGAGCACCTTGAGCACTGAGCACTCAGCACCCTGAGTAGTGAGCACCCAACGTACTGAGCACCGTGCAACCCGAGCACTGAGCACACAGCACCCCGAGTACTGAGCAACCAGCGCCCCGAGCACTGAGCACCCAGCGCCCCGAGCACTGGGCACCCAGCACCCCGAGCACTGAGCAACCAGCACCCCAAGCAATGAGCACCCCGCACCCTGAGTACTGAGCACCCAGCACCCCGAGTACTGACCACCCAGCAACCTGAGCACCGAGCAGCCAGCACCACGAGCACTGAGCTCCCAGCGCCCTGAGCACTGAGCACCCAGCACCCTGAGTACTGAGCACTGAGCACCACGAGTACTGAGCACCCAGCACCCCGAGCACTGAGCACCGAGCACCCCGAGCACTGAGAACCCAGCACCCTGAGCACTGAGCACCCAGCACCCTGAGCACTGAGCACACAGCACCCTGAGCACTGAGCACCCAGCACCCTGAGTACTGAGCACTGAGCACCCAGCACCCCGAGCATTGAGCACCCAGCACCCTGAGTACTGAGCACCGAGCACCCCGAGCACTGAGCACCCAGCACCCTGAGTACTGAGCTCCGATCACCCCGAGCACTGAGCACCCAGCACCCCGAGCACCGAGCTCCCTGAGCACTGAGCACCCAGCACCCTGAGTACTGAGCACCCAGCACCTTGAGCAATGAGCACCCTGAGTACTGAGCACCCAGCACCTTGAGCACTGAGCACCGAGCACCCCGAGCACTGAGCACCCAGCACCCCGAGCACTGTGCACCCAGCACCCTGAGCACTGAGCACCCAGCACCCGAGTACTGAGCACCCAGCACCCTGAGTACTGAGCACCCAGCACCCTGAGTACTGAGCACCCAGCACCCCGAGTACTGAGCACCCAGCACCCTGAGTACTGAGCACCCAGCACCCTGAGCACTGAGCACCCAGCACCCCGAGCACTGAGCACCCAGCACCCTGAGTACTGAGCACCCAGCACCCTGAGCACTGAACACAGAGCACCCTGAGTACTGAGAACCTCGAGCACTGAGCACCCAGCACCCTGAGTACTGAGCACCGAGCACCCCGAGCACTGAGCATGCAGCACCGCGAGCAATGAGCACCCAGCAACCGGAGCAATGAGCACCCAGCACCCTGAGCACTGAGCACCCTGAGTACTGAGCACTGAGCACCCTGAGTACTGAGCACCCAGCACCCTGAGTACTGAGCACCCAGCACCCTGAGCAATGAGAACCCTGAGTACTGAGCACCCAGCACCCTGAGTACTGAACACCCAGCACCGTGAGCACTGAACACACAGCACCCCGAGCACTGAGCACCCAGCACCCCGAGCACTGAGCACCCAGCAACCCGAGCACTGAGAACCCAGCACCATGTGTACTGAGCACCCAGCACCCTGAGTACTGAGCACCCAGCACCCCGAGCACTGAGTACCCAGCACCCTGAGCACTGAGCACCCAGCACCCTGAGCACTGTGCACCCATCACCCTGAGGACTGAGCACTGAGCACCCAGCACCCCGAGCACTGAGCACCCAGCGCCCTGAGCACTGAGCACCCAGCACCCTGAGCACTGAGCACCCAGCACCCCGAGCACTGAGCACCCAGCACCCTGAGTACTGAGCACTGAGCACACAGCACCCCGAGCACTGAGCACCCAGCACCCCGAGCACTGAGCACCCAGCACCCTGAGTACTGAGCACTGAGCATCCAGCACCCTGAGTAGTGAGCACCCAGCACCCCGAGCACTGAGCACCCAGCACCCTGAGTACTGAGCACTGAGCACCCAGCACCCCGAGCACTGAGCACCCAGCACCCTGAGCACTGAGCACCCAGCACCCGAGTACTGAGCACCCAGCACCCTGAGTACTGAGCACCCAGCACCCGAGTACTGAGCACCCAGCACCCTGAGTACTGAGCACCCAGCACCCTGATTACTGAGCACCCAGCACCCTGAGCACTGAGCACCCAGCAACCCGAGCACTGAGCACCCAGCACCCTGAGTACTGTGCACCCAGCACCCTGAGCACTGAGCACCCAGCACCCTGAGCACTGAGCACCCAGCACACTGAGCACTGAGCACCCAGCACCCTGAGTAGTGAGCACCCAACGTACTGAGCACCAAGCACCCCGATCACTGAGCACCCAGCACCCTGAGTACTGAGCACCGATCACCCCGAGAACTGAGCACCCAGCACCCTGAGTACTGAGCTCCGAGTACCCCGAGCACTGAGCACCCAGCACCCGGAGTACTGAGCACCCAGCACCCTGAGTACTAAGCACCGAGCACCCTGAGTACTGAGCATCCAGTACCCTGAGCACTGAACACACAGCACCCTGAGTACTGAGCACCCCGAGCACTGAGCACCCAGCACCCTGAGCACTGAGCACCAAGCACCCTGAGTACTGAGCACACAGCACCCTGAGTACTGAACATACAGCACCCTGAGCACTGAGCACTGAGCACCCTGAGCACTGAGTACTGAGCACTGAGCACCCTGAGCACTGAGCACCCAGCACCCCGAGTACTGAGCACCCTGAGAACTGAGTACTGAGCACTGAGCACCCTGAGCACTGAGCACCCAGCACCCCGAGTACTGAGCACCCAGCACCCCGAGGACTGAGCACCCAGCGCCCCGAGCACTGAGCACCCTGAGCACTGAGCACACAGCACCCCGAGTACTGAGCATTGAGCACCCTGAGCACTGAGCACCCAGCACCCCGAGCACTGAGCACCCTGAGCACTGAGCACACAGCACCCCGAGTACTGAGCACTGAGCACCCTGAGCACTGAGCACCCAGCACCCCGAGCACTGAACACCAAGCACCCTGAGTACTGAGCACTGAGCAGCCAGCACCCCGAACACTGAGCACCCTGCACCCTGAGCACTGAGCACCCAGCACCTGAGTACTGAGCACCCAGCACCCTGAGTACTGAGCACCGAGCACCCCGAGCACTGAGCACGCAGCACCGCGAGCAATGAGCACCCAGCACCCCGAGCACTGAGCACCCAGCACCCTGAGCACCGAGCACCCTGAGTACTGAGCACTGAGCACCCTGAGTACTGAGCACTGAGCACCCTGAGCACTGAGCACTCAGCACCCTGAGTAGTGAGCACCCAACGAACTGAGCACCGTGCAACCCGAGCACTGAGAACCCAGCACCCTGAGTACTGAGCTCCGAGCACCCAGAGCACTGAGCACCCAGCGTCCCGAGCACTGAGCAACCAGCGCCCCGAGCACTGAGCACCCAGCGCCCCGAGCACTGAGCACCCAGCACCCCGAGCACTGAGCAACCAGCACCCCAAGCAATGAGCACCCCGCACCCTGAGTACTGAGCACCCAGCACCCCGAGTACTGACCACCCAGCAACCTGAGCACCGAGCAGCCAGCACCCCGAGCACTGAGCACCCAGCGCCCTGAGCACTGAGCACCCAGCACCCTGAGTACTGAGCACTGAGCACCACGAGTACTAAGCACCCAGCACCCCGAGCACTGAGCACCGAGCACCCCGAGCACTGAGAACCCAGCACCCCGAGCACTGAGCACCCAGCACCCCGAGCACTGAGCACCCAGCACCCTGAGCACTGAGCACCCAGCACCCCGAGCACTGAGCACCCAGCACCCCGAGCACTGAGCACCCAGCACCCCGAGCACTGAGCACCCAGCACCCCGAGCACTGAGCACCCAGCACCCTGAGTACTGAGCACCCAGCACCCTGAGTACTGAGCACCCAACACCCTGATCACTGAGCACCCAGCAACCTGAGTACTGAGCACCCAACACCCCAAGCACTGAGCACCCTGAGTACTGAGCACCCAGCACCCAAAGCACTGAGCTCCCTGAGTACTGAGCACCCAGCACGCTGAGTACTGAGCAGCCAGCACCTTGAGTACTGAGCACCCAGCACCCTGAGCACTGAGCACCCAGCACCCCGAGCACTGAGCACCCAGCACCCCGTGCACTGAGCACCCAGCACCCCGAGCACCGAGCACCCTGAGTACTAAGCACCGAGCACGCTGAGCACTGAGCACCCAGCACCCTGAGCACTGAGCACCCAGCACTCTGAGTACTGAGCACCCAGCACCCCGAGCACTGAGCACACAGCACCCTGAGTACTGAGCACCCAGCACCCTGAGCACTGAGCACTGAGCACCCTGAGCACTGAGCACCCAGCACCCTGAGGACTGAGCACCCAGCACCCTGAGAACTGAGCACCCTGAGTACTGAGCACTGAGCACCCTGAGTACTGAGCACTGAGCACCCTGAGTACTGAGCAACCAGCACCCTGAGTACTGAGCACCCAGCACCCTGAGCACTGAGCACCAAGCACCCTGAGCACTGAGCACCCAGCACCCTGAGCACTGAGCACCCAGCACCCTGAGTAGTGAGCACCCAACGTACTGAGCACTGAGCACCCCGAGCACTGAGCACCCAGCAACCTGAGTACTGAGCACGGATCACCCCGAGCACTGAGCACCCAGCACCCTGAGTAGTGAGCACCCAACGTACTGAGCACCGAGCACACCAAGCACTGAGCACCCAGCAACCTGAGTACTGAGCACCCAGCACCCCGAGCACTGAGCACCCAGCACGCTGAGCACTGAGCACCCAGCACCCTGAGCACTGATCACCCAGCAACCTGAGCACTGAGCACCCAGCACCCTGAGTACTGAGCACCCAGCACCCTGAGTACTGAGCACTCAGCACCCTGAGTACTGAGCACCGAGCACCCCGAGCACTGAGCACCCAGCACCCTGAGCACTAAGCACCCTGAGGACTGAGCACCCAGCACCCTGAGCACTGAGCACCCAGCACAATGAGTACTGAGCACCGATCACCCTGAGCACTGAGCACCCAGAACCCAAAGCACTGAGCACACAGCACCCTGAATACTGAGCACCCAGCACCCCGAACACTGAGCACCCAGCACCCTGAGTACTGAGCACCCTGAGTACTGAGCACCGATCACCCTGAGCACTGAGCTCCCAGCACCCTGAGTACTGAGCACCCAGCACCCTGAGCACTGAGCACCCAGCACCCTGAGTACTGAGCACCCAGCACCCTGAGCACTGAGCACCCAGCACCGTGAGTACTGAGCACCCAGCACCCTGAGCACTGAGCACCCAGCACCCTGAGTACTGAGCACCCAGCACCCCGAGCACTGTGCACCCAGCACCCCGAGAATGAGCACCCAGCACCCCGAGTACTGAGCACCGAGCACCCTGAGCACTGAGTACCCAGCACCCTGAGTACTGAGCACCCAGCACCCTGAGCACTGGGCACCGAGCACCCCGAGTACTGAGCACCCAGCAGCCTGAGCACTGAGCACCCAGCACCCTGAGTACTGAGCACCCAGCTCCCTGAGTACTGAAAACCCAGCACCCTGAGCACTGAGCACTCAGCACCCTGATCACTGAGTACTGAGCACCGAGCACCCCGAGAACTGAGCACCCAGCACCCGGAGTACTGAGCACCCAACACCCTGAGTACTGAGCACCCAGCACCCCGAGTACTGAGCACCCAGCACCCCGAGCACTGAGCACCCAGCACCCCGAGCACTGAGCACCCAGCACCCTGAGTACTGAGCACTGAGCACCCAGCACCCCGAGCACTGAGCACCCAGCACCCTGAGTACTGAGCACTGAGCACCCAGCACCCCGAGCACTGAGCACCCAGCACCCTGAGCACTGAGCACCCAGCACCCTGAGCACTGAGCACCCAGCACCCTGAGTACTGAGCACTGAGCACCCAGCACCCTGAGTACTGAGCACTGAGCACCCAGCACCCCGAGCACTGAGCACCCAGCACCCTGAGCACTGAGCACCCAGCACCCTGAGCACTGAGCACCCAGCACCCGAGTACTGAGCACCCAGCACCCTGAGTACTGAGCACCCAGCACCCTGAGCACTGAGCACCAAGCACCCTGAGCACTGAGCACCCAGCACGCCGAGCACTGAGCAACCAGCACCCCAAGCAATGAGCACCCCGCACCCTGAGTACTGAGCACCCAGCACCCCGAGTACTGACCACCCAGCAACCTTAGCACCGAGCAGCCAGCACCCCGAGCACTGAGCACCCAGCGCCCTGAGTAGTGAGCACCCAACGTACTGAGCAACGAGCACCCCGAGTACTGAGCACCCAGCACCCCGAGCACTGAGCACCGAGCACCCCGAGCACTGAGAACCCACCACCCCGAGCACTGAGCACCCAGCACCCCGAGCACTGAGCACCCAGCACCCTGAGCACTGACACCCAGCACCCCGAGCACTGAGCACCCAGCACCCCGAGCACTGAGCACCCAGCACCCCGAGCACTGAGCACACAGCACCCCGAGCACTGAGCACCCAGCACCCTGAGTACTGAGCACCCTGAGCACCCAACACCCTGATCACTGAGCACCCAGCAACCTGAGTACTGAGCACCCAACACCCCAAGCACTGAGCACCCTGAGTACTGAGCACCCAGCACCCCAAGCACTGAGCTCCCTGAGTACTGAGCACCCAGCACCCTGAGTACTGAGCAGCCAGCACCTTGAGTACTGAGCACCCAGCACCCTGAGCACTGAGCACCCAGCACCCCGAGCACTGAGCACCCAGCACCCCGTGCACTGAGCACCCAGCACCCCGAGCACCGAGCACCCTGAGTACTAAGCACCGAGCACCCTGAGCACTGAGCACCCAGCACCCTGAGCACTGAGCACCCAGCACTCTGAGTACTGAGCACCCAGCACCCCGAGCACTGAGCACACAGCACCCTGAGTACTGAGCACCCAGCACCCTGAGCACTGAGCACTGAGCACCCTGAGCACTGAGCACCCAGCACCCTGAGCACTGAGCACTCAGCACCCTGATCACTGAGTACTGAGCACCGAGCACCCCGAGAACTGAGCACCCAGCACCCGGAGTACTGAGCACCCAACACCCTGAGTACTGAGCACCCAGCACCCCGAGCACTGAGCACCCAGCACCCTGAGTACTGAGCAATGAGCACCCAGCACCCCGAGCACTGAGCACCCAGCACCCTGAGTACTGAGCACTGAGCACCCAGCACCCTGAGCACTGAGCACCCAGCACCCTGAGCACTGAGCACCCAGCACCCTGAGCACTGAGCACCCAGCACCCTGAGTACTGAGCACTGAGCACCCAGCACCCTGAGTACTGAGCACTGAGCACCCAGCACCCCGAGCACTGAGCACCCAGCACCCTGAGCACTGAGCACCCAGCACCCTGAGCACTGAGCACCCAGCACCCGAGTACTGAGCACCCAGCACCCTGAGTACTGAGCACCCAGCACCCTGAGTACTGAGCACCCAGCACCCTGAGCACTGAGCAACCAGCACCCTGAGTACTGAGCACCCAGCACCCTGAGCACTGAGCACCCAGCACCCTGAGCACTGAGCACCCAGCACCCTGAGCACTGAGCACACAGCACCTTGAGTAGTGAGCACCCAACGTACTGAGCACCGAGCACCCCGAGCACTGAGCACCCAGCACCCTGAGTACTGAGCACCGAGCACCCCGAGCACTGAGCACACAGCACCCTGAGTAGTGAGCACCCAACGTACTGAGCACCGAGAACCCCGAGCACTGAGCACCCAGCACCCCGAGCACTGAGCACCCAGCGCCCCGAGCACCGAGCACCCTGAGCACTGAGCACCCAGCACCCTGACTACTGAGCACCCAGCACTCTGAGCACTGAGCACCCAGCACCCCAAGCACTGAGCACCCAGCACCCTGAGTACTGAGCACCCAGCGCCCCGAGCACTGAGCACCCAGCACCCTGAGCACTGAGCACCCAGCACCCTGAGTACTGAGCACCCAGCACCCTGAGTACTGAACACCCAGCACCCTGAGCACTGAGCACTGAGCACCCTGAGCACTGAGTACTGAGCACTGAGCACCCTGAGCACTGAGCACCCAGCACCCCGAGCACTGAGCACCCAGCACCCCGAGCGCTGAGCACTGAGCACCCAGCACCCCGAGTACTGAGCAGTGAGCACCCTGAGCACTGAGCACCCAGCACCCCGAGTACTGAGCACTGAGCACCCTGAGTACTGAGCACCCAGCACCCTGAGCACTGAGTACCCAGCACCCTGAGCACTGAGCACCCAGCACCCTGAGCACTGAGCACCCAGCACCCTGAGTACTGATCACTGAGCACCCAGCACCCCGAGCACTGAGCACCCAGCACCCTGAGTACTGAGCACTGAGCACCCAGCACCCCGAGCACTGAGCACCCAGCACCCTGAGCACTGAGCACCCAGCACCCGAGTACTGAGCACCCAGCACCCTGAGTACTGAGCACCCAGCACCCTGAGTACTGAGCACCCAGCACCCCGAGTACTGAGCACCCAGCACCCTGAGTACTGAGCACAAAGCACCCTGAGCACTGAGCACCCAGCACCCCGAGCACTGAGCACCCAGCACCCTGAGTACTGAGCACACAGCACCCTGAGCACTGAGCACACAGCACCCTGAGCACTGAGCACCCAGCACCCTGAGCACTGAGCACCCAGCACCCTGAGTAGTGAGCACCCAACGTACTGAGCACCGAGCACCCCGAGCACTGAGCACCCAGCACCCTGAGTACTGAGCACCGAGCACCCTGAGCACTGAGCACCCAGCACCCTGAGTACTGAGCTCCGAGCACCCCGAGCACTGAGCACCCAGCGCCCCGAGCACCGAGCACCCTGAGCACTGAGCACCCAGCACCCTGAGTACTGAGCACCCTGAACAATGAGCAATGAGCACCCTGAGTACTGAGCACCCAGCACCTTGAGCACTGAGCACTCAGCACCCGGAGTACTGAGCACCCAGCACCCTGAGTACTAAGCACCGAGCACCCTGAGTACTGAGCACCCAGCACCCTGAGCACTGAACACACAGCACCCTGAGTACTGAGCACCTCGAGCACTGAGCACCCAGCACCCTGAGTACTGAGCACCGAGCACCCCGAGCACTGATCACCCAGCACCGCGAGCACTGAGCACATAGCACCCCGAGCACTGAGCACCCAGCACCCTGAGTACTGAGCACCCAGCACCCTGAGCACTGAGTACCCAGCACCCTGAGCACTGAGCACCCAGCACCCTGAGCACTGAGCACACAGCACCCTGAGCACTGAGCACCCAGCACCCTGAGTACTGAGCACTGAGCACCCAGCACCCCGAGCACTGAGCACCCAGCACCCTGAGTACTGAGCACCGAGCACCCCGAGCACTGAGCACCCTGAGCACTGAGCACCGAGCACCCTGAGTACTGAGCACTGAGCACCCAGCACCCCGAGCACTGAGCACCCAGCACCCTGAGTACTGAGCCCCGAGCACCCCGAGCACTGAGCACCCTGAGCACTGAGCACCGAGCACCCTGAGCACTGAGCACCCAGAACCCTGAGTACTGAGCACCCAGCACCCTGAGCAATGAGCACCCTGAGTACTGAGCACCCAGCACCCTGAGCACTGAACACACAGCACCCTGAGTACTGAGCACCTCGAGCACTGAGCACCCAGTACCCTGAGTACTGAGCACCGAGCACCCCGAGAACTGAGCACCCAGCGCCGCGAGCACTGAGCACATAGCACCCCGAGAACTGAGCACCCAGCACCCTGAGTACTGAGCACCCAGCACCCTGAGTACTGAGCACCCAGCACAATGAGCACTGAGTACCCAGCACCCTGAGCACAGAGCTCCCAGCACCCTGAGCACTGAGCACACAGCACCCTGAGCACTGAGCACCCAGCACCCTGAGTACTGAGCACTGAGCACCCAGCACCCCGAGCACTGAGCACCCAGCACCCTGAGTACTGAGCACCGAGCACCCCGAGCACTGAGCATCCAGCACCCTGAGTACTGAGCTCCGAGCACCCCGAGCACTGAGCACCCTGAGCACTGAGCACCGAGCACCCTGAGTACTGAGCACTCAGCACCTTGAGCACTGAGCACCGAGCACCCCGAGCACTGAGCACCCAGCACCCGGAGTACTGAGCACCCAGCACCCTGAGTACTAAGCACCGAGCACAGTGAGTACTGAGCACCCAGCACCCTGAGCACTGAACACACAGCACCCTGAGTACTGAGCACCCCGAGCACTGAGCACCCAGCACCGCGAGCACTGAGCACCCAGCACCCCGAGCACTGAGCACCCAGCACCCTGAGTACTGAGCACCCAGCGCCCCGAGCACTGAGCACCCAGCACCCTGAGCACTGAGCACCCAGCACCCTGAGTACTGAGCACCCAGCACCCTGAGTACTGAACACCCAGCACCCTGAGCACTGAGCACTGAGCACCCTGAGCACTGAGTACTGAGCACTGAGCACCCTGAGCACTGAGCACCCAGCACCCCGAGCACTGAGCACCCAGCACCCCGAGCGCTGAGCACTGAGCACCCAGCACCCCGAGTACTGAGCAGTGAGCACCCTGAGCACTGAGCACCCAGCACCCCGAGTACTGAGCACTGAGCACCCTGAGTACTGAGCACCCAGCACCCTGAGCACTGAGTACCCAGCACCCTGAGCACTGAGCACCCAGCACCCTGAGCACTGAGCACCCAGCACCCTGAGTACTGATCACTGAGCACCCAGCACCCCGAGCACTGAGCACCCAGCACCCTGAGTACTGAGCACTGAGCACCCAGCACCCCGAGCACTGAGCACCCAGCACCCTGAGCACTGAGCACCCAGCACCCGAGTACTGAGCACCCAGCACCCTGAGTACTGAGCACCCAGCACCCTGAGTACTGAGCACCCAGCACCCCGAGTACTGAGCACCCAGCACCCTGAGTACTGAGCACAAAGCACCCTGAGCACTGAGCACCCAGCACCCCGAGCACTGAGCACCCAGCACCCTGAGTACTGAGCACACAGCACCCTGAGCACTGAGCACCCAGCACCCTGAGCACTGAGCACCCAGCACCCTGAGCACTGAGCACCCAGCACCCTGAGTAGTGAGCACCCAACGTACTGAGCACCGAGCACCCCGAGCACTGAGCACCCAGCACCCTGAGTACTGAGCACCGAGCACCCTGAGCACTGAGCACCCAGCACCCTGAGTACTGAGCTCCGAGCACCCCGAGCACTGAGCACCCAGCGCCCCGAGCACCGAGCACCCTGAGCACTGAGCACCCAGCACCCTGAGTACTGAGCACCCTGAACAATGAGCAATGAGCACCCTGAGTACTGAGCACCCAGCACCTTGAGCACTGAGCACTCAGCACCCGGAGTACTGAGCACCCAGCACCCTGAGTACTAAGCACCGAGCACCCTGAGTACTGAGCACCCAGCACCCTGAGCACTGAACACACAGCACCCTGAGTACTGAGCACCTCGAGCACTGAGCACCCAGCACCCTGAGTACTGAGCA
>NW_024543155.1:0-83003 GCF_018167655.1 Microtus oregoni
GCTCAGTACTCAGGGTGCTCATTGCACAGGGTCCTGGGTGCTCAGTACTCAGGGTGCTGGGTGCTCAGTGCTCAGGTTGCTCGGTGCTCAGCTACGTTGGGTGCTCAGTACTCAGGGTGCTGGGTGCTCAGTGCTCAGGGTGCTGGGTGCTCAGTGCTCAGGGTGCTGGGTGTTCAGTGCTCAGGGTGCTGGGTGCTCGGTGCTCGGGGTGCTGGGTGCTCAGTGCTCGGGGTGCTCGGAGCTCAATACTCAGGGTGCTCACTGCTCAGTACTCCGGCTGCTGGGTGCTCAGTGCAAGGGGTGCTGATTGCTCAGTCCTCGGGGTGCTCGGTGCTCATTACGCTGGGTGCTCAGTACTCGGGGTGCTGGGTGCTCAGTACTCAGGGTGCTGGGTGCTCAGTACTCAGGGTGCTGGGTTCTTAGTACTCAGGGTGCTCAGTGCTCAGGGTGCTGGGTGCTCAGTACTCATGGTGCTGGGTGCTCAGTGCTCAGGGTGCTCAGTGCTCAGTACTCAGGGTGCTCAGTGCTCATTGCTCTGGGTGCTGGGTGCTCAGTGCTCCGGGTGCTGGGTGCTCAGTGCTCAGGGTGCTGGGTGCTCAGTACTCAGGGTGCTCAGTGCTCAGGGTGCTGGGTGCTCAGTGCTCGGGGTGCTGGGTACTCAGTGCTCAGTACACAGGGTTCTGAGTGCTCAGTGCTCGGGGTGCTGGGTGATCAGTGCTCGGGGTGCTGGATGCTCAGTACTCAGGGTGCTGGGTGCTCAGTGCTCAGGGTGCTGGGTGCTCAGTACTCAGGGTGCTGGGTGCTCAGTGCTCAGGGTGCTGGGTGCTCAGTGCTCTGGGTGCTGGGTGCTCAGTGCTCAGTACTCAGGGTGCTGGGTGCTCAGTGCTCGGGGTGCAGGGTGCTCAGTGCTCAGTACTCAGGGTGCTGGGTGCTCAGTGCTCAGGGTGCTGGGTGCTCAGTGCTCAGGGTGCTGGGTGCTCAGTGCTCAGGGTGCTGGGTGCTCAGTGCTCAGGGTGCTGGGTGCTCAGTGCTCAGGGTGCTGGGTACTCAGTGCTCGGGGTGCTGGGTGCTCAGTACTCAGGGTGCTGGGTGCTCAGTACTCAGGGTGCTGGGTGCCCAGTGCTCGGGGTGCTGGGTGCTCAGTGCTCGGGGTGCTGGGTGCTCAGTACTCGGGGTGCTCGCTGCACAGTACTCAGGGTGCTGGGTGCTCAGTGCTCAGGGTGCTGGGTGCTCAGTACTCAGGGTGCTCTGTGCTTAGTACTCAGGGTGCTGGGTGCTCAGTACTCCGGGTGCTGGTGCTCAGTGCTCGGGGTGCTCGGTGCTCAGTACGTTGGGTGCTCACTACTCAGGGTGCTGGGTGCTCATTGCTCAGGGTGCTGGGTGCTCAGTGCTCAGGGTGCTGGGTGCTCAGTGCTCAGGGTGCTGGGTGTTCAGTACTCAGGGTGCTGGGTGTGCAGTGCTCGGGGTGCTGGGTGCTCAGTGCTCATTGTGCTGGGTGCTCAGTGCTCAGCGTGCTGGGTGCTCAGTACTCGGGGTGCTGGGTGCTCAGTACTCATGGTGCGGGGTGCTCAGTACCCAGGGTGCTGGGTGATCAGTACTCGGGTGCTGGGTGCTCAGTGCTCAGGGTGTTGGGGTGCTCAGTGCTCGGGGTGCTGGGTGCTCAGTGCTCAGTACTCAGGGTGCTGGGTGCTCCGTGCTCGGGGGTGCTGGGTGCTCAGTGCTCAGTACTCAGGGTGCTGGATGCTCAGTACTCAGGGTGCTCGGTGCTTAGTACTCATCGTGCTGGGTGCTCAGTACTTCGGGTGCTGGGTGCTCAGTGCTCGGGGTGCTCGGTGCTCAGTGCTCAAGGTGCTGGGTTCTCTGTACTCAGGGTGCTCATTGCTCAGGGTGCTGGGTGCTCAGTACTCAGGGTGCTGGGTGCTCAGTGGTCAGGGTGCTCGGTGCTCAGTACGTTGGGTGCTCAGTACTCAGGTGCTGGGTGCCCAGTACTCAGGGTGCTGGGTGCTCAGTGCTCAGGGTGCTGGGTGCTCAGTGCTCAGGGTGCTGGGTGCTCAGTGCTCAGGGTGCTGGGTGCTCAGTGCTCAGGGTGCTGGGTGCTCGGTGCTCGGGGTGCTGGGTGCTCAGTGCTCGGGGTGCTCGGTGCTCAGTACTCAGGGTGCTCAGTGCTCAGTACTCAGCTTGCTGGGTGCTCAGTGCTCAGGGTGCTGGGTGCTCAGTATTCAGGGTGCTGGGTGCTTAGTACTCAGGGTGCTCGGTCCTCAGTGCTCAGGGTGCTGGGTGCTCAGTACTCAGGGTGCTGGGTGCTCAGTGCTCAGGGTGCTCAGTGCTCAGTACTCAGGGTGCTCTGTGCTCAGTGCTCAGGGTGCTCAGTGCTCAGTACTCAGGGTGCTCAGTGCTCAGTGCTCAGCGTGCTGGGTGCTCAGTGCTCGGGGTGCTGGGTGCTCAGTGCTCAGGGTGCTGGGTGCTCAGTACTCAGGGTGCTCAGTGCTCAGGGTGCTGGGTGCTCAGTGCTCAGTACACAGGGTGCTGAGTGCTCAGTGCTCTGGGTGCTGGGTGCTCAGTGCTCAGTACTCAGGGTGCTGGCTGCTCAGTGCTCAGGGTGCTGGATGCTCAGTACTCAGGGTGCTGGGTGCTCAGTGCTCAGGGTGCTGGGTGCTCCGTACTCAGGGTGCTGGGTGCTCAGTGCTCAGGGTGCTTGGTGCTCAGTACTCAGGGTGCTCATTGCTCAGTACTCAGGGTGCTCAGTGCTCAGTACTCAGGGTGCTCAGTGCTCGGGGTGCTGGGTGCTCAGTGCTCAGGGTGCTGGGTGCTCAGTACTCAGGGTGCTGGGTCCTCAGTTCTCAGGGTGCTGGGTGCTCAGTGCTCGGGGTGCTCAGTACTCAGGGTGCTGTGTGTTCAGTGCTCAGGGTACTGGGTGCTCAGTACTCAGGGTGCTGAGTGCTCAGTACTCAGGGTGCTGGGTGCTCAGTACTCAGGGTGCTGGGTGCTCAGTACTCAGGGTGCTGGGTGCTCAGTGCTCAGGGTGCTGGGTGCTCAGTGCTCAGGGTGCTGGGTGCTCAGTGCTCGGGGTGCTGGGTGCTCAGTGCTCGGGGTGCTGGGTGCTCAGTGCTCAGGGCTCAGGGTGCTGGGTGCTCAGTGATCAGTGCTCAGGGTGCTGGGTGCTCAGTGCTCCGGTTGCTCGGTGCTCAGTACTCAGGGTGCTGGGTGCTCAGTGCTCGGGGTGCTCGGTGCTCAGTACGTTGGGTGCTCACTACTCAGGGTGCTGGGTGCTCAGTGCTCAGGGTACTGGGTGCTCAGTGCTCAGGGTGCTGGGTGCTCAGTGCTCAGGGTGCTGGCTGTTCAGTACTCAGGGTGCTGGGTGAGCAGTGCTCGCGGTGCTGGGTGCTCAGTGCTCAGGGTGCTGGGTGCTCAGTGCTCAGGGTGCTGGGTGCTCAGTACTCGGGGTGCTGGGTGCTCAGTACTCAGGTTGCGGGCTGCTCAGTACTCAGGGTGCTGGGTGATCAGTACTCGGGTGCTGGGTGCTCAGTGCTCAGGGTGCTGGGTGCTCAGTGCTCGGGGTGCTGGGTGCTCAGTGCTCAGTACTCAGGGTGCTTGGGTGCTCAGTGCTCGGGGTGCTGGGTGCTCAGTGCTCAGTACTCAGGGTGCTGGGTGCTCAGTGCTCAGGGTGCTGGGTGCTCAGTGCTCAGGGTGCTGGGTGCTCAGTGCTCAGGGTGCTGGGTGCTCAGTACTCAGGGTGCTGGGTGCTCAGTGCTCAGAGTGCTGGGTGGTCAGTGCTCGGGGTGCTCGGTGCTCAGTGCTCAATGTGCTGGGTGCTCAGTACTCAGGGTGCTCATTGCACAGGGTCCTGGGTGCTCAGTACTCAGGGTGCTGGGTGCTCAGTGCTCAGGTTGCTCGGTGCTCAGTACGTTGGGTGCTCAGTACTCAGGGTGCTGGGTGCTCAGTGCTCAGGGTGCTGGGTGCTCAGTGCTCAGGGTGCTGGGTGTTCAGTGCTCAGGGTGCTGGGTGCTCGGTGCTCGGGGTGCTGGGTGCTCAGTGCTCGGGGTGCTCGGAGCTCAATACTCAGGGTGCTCACTGCTCAGTACTCCGGCTGCTGGGTGCTCAGTGCAAGGGGTGCTGATTGCTCAGTCCTCGGGGTGCTCGGTGCTCATTACGCTGGGTGCTCAGTACTCGGGGTGCTGGGTGCTCAGTACTCAGGGTGCTGGGTGCTCAGTACTCAGGGTGCTGGGTTCTTAGTACTCAGGGTGCTCAGTGCTCAGGGTGCTGGGTGCTCAGTACTCATGGTGCTGGGTGCTCAGTGCTCAGGGTGCTCAGTGCTCAGTACTCAGGGTGCTCAGTGCTCATTGCTCTGGGTGCTGGGTGCTCAGTGCTCCGGGTGCTGGGTGCTCAGTGCTCAGGGTGCTGGGTGCTCAGTACTCAGGGTGCTCAGTGCTCAGGGTGCTGGGTGCTCAGTGCTCGGGGTGCTGGGTACTCAGTGCTCAGTACACAGGGTTCTGAGTGCTCAGTGCTCGGGGTGCTGGGTGATCAGTGCTCGGGGTGCTGGATGCTCAGTACTCAGGGTGCTGGGTGCTCAGTGCTCAGGGTGCTGGGTGCTCAGTACTCAGGGTGCTGGGTGCTCAGTGCTCAGGGTGCTGGGTGCTCAGTGCTCTGGGTGCTGGGTGCTCAGTGCTCAGTACTCAGGGTGCTGGGTGCTCAGTGCTCGGGGTGCAGGGTGCTCAGTGCTCAGTACTCAGGGTGCTGGGTGCTCAGTGCTCAGGGTGCTGGGTGCTCAGTGCTCAGGGTGCTGGGTGCTCAGTGCTCAGGGTGCTGGGTGCTCAGTGCTCAGGGTGCTGGGTGCTCAGTGCTCAGGGTGCTGGGTACTCAGTGCTCGGGGTGCTGGGTGCTCAGTACTCAGGGTGCTGGGTGCTCAGTACTCAGGGTGCTGGGTGCCCAGTGCTCGGGGTGCTGGGTGCTCAGTGCTCGGGGTGCTGGGTGCTCAGTACTCGGGGTGCTCGCTGCACAGTACTCAGGGTGCTGGGTGCTCAGTGCTCAGGGTGCTGGGTGCTCAGTACTCAGGGTGCTCTGTGCTTAGTACTCAGGGTGCTGGGTGCTCAGTACTCCGGGTGCTGGGTGCTCAGTGCTCGGGGTGCTCGGTGCTCAGTACGTTGGGTGCTCACTACTCAGGGTGCTGGGTGCTCATTGCTCAGGGTGCTGGGTGCTCAGTGCTCAGGGTGCTGGGTGCTCAGTGCTCAGGGTGCTGGGTGTTCAGTACTCAGGGTGCTGGGTGTGCAGTGCTCGGGGTGCTGGGTGCTCAGTGCTCATTGTGCTGGGTGCTCAGTGCTCAGCGTGCTGGGTGCTCAGTACTCGGGGTGCTGGGTGCTCAGTACTCATGGTGCGGGGTGCTCAGTACCCAGGGTGCTGGGTGATCAGTACTCGGGTGCTGGGTGCTCAGTGCTCAGGGTGTTGGGTGCTCAGTGCTCGGGGTGCTGGGTGCTCAGTGCTCAGTACTCAGGGTGCTGGGTGCTCCGTGCTCGGGGTGCTGGGTGCTCAGTGCTCAGTACTCAGGGTGCTGGATGCTCAGTACTCAGGGTGCTCGGTGCTTAGTACTCATCGTGCTGGGTGCTCAGTACTTCGGGTGCTGGGTGCTCAGTGCTCGGGGTGCTCGGTGCTCAGTGCTCAAGGTGCTGGGTTCTCTGTACTCAGGGTGCTCATTGCTCAGGGTGCTGGGTGCTCAGTACTCAGGGTGCTGGGTGCTCAGTGGTCAGGGTGCTCGGTGCTCAGTACGTTGGGTGCTCAGTACTCAGGTGCTGGGTGCCCAGTACTCAGGGTGCTGGGTGCTCAGTGCTCAGGGTGCTGGGTGCTCAGTGCTCAGGGTGCTGGGTGCTCAGTGCTCAGGGTGCTGGGTGCTCAGTGCTCAGGGTGCTGGGTGCTCGGTGCTCGGGGTGCTGGGTGCTCAGTGCTCGGGGTGCTCGGTGCTCAGTACTCAGGGTGCTCAGTGCTCAGTACTCAGCTTGCTGGGTGCTCAGTGCTCAGGGTGCTGGGTGCTCAGTATTCAGGGTGCTGGGTGCTTAGTACTCAGGGTGCTCGGTCCTCAGTGCTCAGGGTGCTGGGTGCTCAGTACTCAGGGTGCTGGGTGCTCAGTGCTCAGGGTGCTCAGTGCTCAGTACTCAGGGTGCTCTGTGCTCAGTGCTCAGGGTGCTCAGTGCTCAGTACTCAGGGTGCTCAGTGCTCAGTGCTCAGCGTGCTGGGTGCTCAGTGCTCGGGGTGCTGGGTGCTCAGTGCTCAGGGTGCTGGGTGCTCAGTACTCAGGGTGCTCAGTGCTCAGGGTGCTGGGTGCTCAGTGCTCAGTACACAGGGTGCTGAGTGCTCAGTGCTCTGGGTGCTGGGTGCTCAGTGCTCAGTACTCAGGGTGCTGGCTGCTCAGTGCTCAGGGTGCTGGATGCTCAGTACTCAGGGTGCTGGGTGCTCAGTGCTCAGGGTGCTGGGTGCTCCGTACTCAGGGTGCTGGGTGCTCAGTGCTCAGGGTGCTTGGTGCTCAGTACTCAGGGTGCTCATTGCTCAGTACTCAGGGTGCTCAGTGCTCAGTACTCAGGGTGCTCAGTGCTCGGGGTGCTGGGTGCTCAGTGCTCAGGGTGCTGGGTGCTCAGTACTCAGGGTGCTGGGTCCTCAGTTCTCAGGGTGCTGGGTGCTCAGTGCTCGGGGTGCTCAGTACTCAGGGTGCTGTGTGTTCAGTGCTCAGGGTACTGGGTGCTCAGTACTCAGGGTGCTCGGTGCTTAGTACTCAGGGTGCTGGGTGCTCAGTACTCCGGGTGCTGGGTGCTCAGTGCTCGGGGTGCTCGGTGCTCAGTGCTCAGGGTGCTGGGTGCTCAGTACTCAGGGTGCTCTTTGCTCCGGGTCCTGGGTGCTCAGTACTCAGGGTGCTGGGTGCTCAATACTCAGGGTGCTCAGTGCTCAGTACTCAGGGTGCTCAGTGCTCAGTACTCAGGGTTCTCAGTGCTCAGGGTGCTGGGTGCTCAGTGCTCGGGGTGCTGGGTGCTCAGTGCTCAGGGTGCTGGGTGCTCAGTGCTCAGGGTGCTGGGTGCTCAGTGATCAGGGTGCTCGGTGCTCAGTGCTCAGGTTGCTGGGTGCTCAGTACTCAGGGTGCTTGGTGCTCAGTACTCAGGGTGCTCATTGCTCAGTACTCAGGGTGCTCAGTTCTCAGTACTCAGGGTGCTCAGTGCTCAGGGTGCTAGGTGCTCAGTGCTCGGGGTGCTGCGTGCTCAGTCCTCAGGGTGCTGGGTGCTCAGTGCTCAGGGTGCTCGGTGCTCAGTGCTCAGGGTGCTGGCTGCTCAGTACTCAGGGTGCTGGGTGCTCAGTGCTCGGGGAGCTGGGTGCTCAGTACTCAGGGTGCTGGGTGCTCAGTACTCGGGTGCTCGGTGCTCAGTGCTCAGGGTGCTGGGTGCTCAGTGCTCTGGGTGCTGGGTGCTCAGTGCTCAGTACTCAGGGTGCTGGGTGCTCAGTGCTCGGGGTGCAGGGTGCTCAGTGCTCAGTACTCAGGGTGCTGGGTGCTCAGTGCTCAGGGTGCTGGGTGCTCAGTACTCAGGGTGCTGGGTGCTCAGTGCTCAGGGTGCTGGGTACTCAGTGCTCGGGGTGCTGGGTGCTCAGTACTCAGGGTGCTGGGTTCTCAGTACTCAGGGTGCTGGGTGCCCAGTGCTCGGTGTGCTGGGTGCTCAGTGCTCGGGGTGCTGGGTGCTCAGTACTCGGGGTGCTCGCTGCACAGTACTCAGGGTGCTGGGTGCTCAGTGCTCAAGGTGCTGGGTTCTCTGTACTCAGGGTGCTCATTGCTCAGGGTGCTGGGTGCTCAGTACTCAGGGTGCTGGGTGCTCAGTGGTCAGGGTGCTCGGTGCTCAGTACGTTGGGTGCTCAGTACTCAGGTGCTGGGTGCTCAGTACTCAGGGTGCTGGGTGTTCAGTGCTCAGGGTGCTGGGTGCTCAGTGCTCAGGGTGCTGGGTGCTCGGTGCTCGGGGTGCTGGGTGCTCAGTGCTCGGGGTGGTCGGTGCTCAGTACGCTGGGTGCTCAGTACTCAGGGTGCTGGGTGCTCAGTACTCAGGGTGCTCGGTGCTTAGTACTCAGGGTGCTGGGTGCTCAGTACTCCGGGTGCTGGGTGCTCAGTGCTCGGGGTGCTCGGTGCTCAGTGCTCAGGGTGCTGGGTGCTCAGTACTCAGGGTGCTCTTTGCTCCGGGTCCTGGGTGCTCAGTACTCAGGGTGCTGGGTGCTCAATACTCAGGGTGCTCAGTGCTCAGTACTCAGGGTGCTCAGTGCTCAGTACTCAGGGTTCTCAGTGCTCAGGGTGCTGGGTGCTCAGTGCTCGGGGTGCTGGGTGCTCAGTGCTCAGGGTGCTGGGTGCTCAGTGCTCAGGGTGCTGGGTGCTCAGTGCTCAGGGTGCTCGGTGCTCAGTGCTCAGGTTGCTGGGTGCTCAGTACTCAGGGTGCTTGGTGCTCAGTACTCAGGGTGCTCATTGCTCAGTACTCAGGGTGCTCAGTGCTCAGTACTCAGGGTGCTCAGTGCTCAGGGTGCTAGGTGCTCAGTGCTCGGGGTGCTGCGTGCTCAGTCCTCAGGGTGCTGGGTGCTCAGTGCTCAGGGTGCTCGGTGCTCAGTGCTCAGGGTGCTGGCTGCTCAGTACTCAGGGTGCTGGGTGCTCAGTGCTCGGGGAGCTGGGTGCTCAGTACTCAGGGTGCTGGGTGCTCAGTACTCGGGTGCTCGGTGCTCAGTGCTCAGGGTGCTGGGTGCTCAGTGCTCTGGGTGCTGGGTGCTCAGTGCTCAGTACTCAGGGTGCTGGGTGCTCAGTGCTCGGGGTGCAGGGTGCTCAGTGCTCAGTACTCAGGGTGCTGGGTGCTCAGTGCTCAGGGTGATGGGTGCTCAGTACTCAGGGTGCTGGGTGCTCAGTGCTCAGGGTGCTGGGTACTCAGTGCTCGGGGTGCTGGGTGCTCAGTACTCAGGGTGCTGGGTTCTCAGTACTCAGGGTGCTGGGTGCCCAGTGCTCGGGGTGCTGGGTGCTCAGTGCTCGGGGTGCTGGGTGCTCAGTACTCGGGGTGCTCGCTGCACAGTACTCAGGGTGCTGGGTGCTCAGTGCTCAGGGTGCTGGGTGCTCAGTACTCAGGGTGCTCTGTGCTTAGTACTCAGGGTGCTGGGTGCTCAGTACTCCGGGTGCTGGGTGCTCAGTGCTCGGGGTGCTCGGTGCTCAGTACGTTGGGTGCTCACTACTCAGGGTGCTGGGTGCTCATTGCTCAGGGTGCTGGGTGCTCAGTGCTCAGGGTGCTGGGTGCTCAGTGCTCAGGGTGCTGGGTGCTCAGTACTCAGGGTGCTGGGTGTGCAGTGCTCGGGGTGCTGGGTGCTCAGTGCTCATTGTGCTGGGTGCTCAGTGCTCAGCGTGCTGGGTGCTCAGTACTCGGGGTGCTGGGTGCTCAGTACTCATGGTGCGGGGTGCTCAGTACCCAGGGTGCTGGGTGATCAGTACTCGGGTGCTGGGTGCTCAGTGCTCAGGGTGTTGGTTGCTCAGTGCTCGGGGTGCTGGGTGCTCAGTGCTCAGTACTCAGGGTGCTGGGTGCTCCGTGCTCGGGGTGCTGGGTGCTCAGTGCTCAGTACTCAGGGTGCTGGATGCTCAGTGCTCAGGGTGCTGTGTGCTCAGTGCTCAGGGTGCTGGGTGCTCAGTGCTCAGGGTGCTGGGTGCTCAGTACTCAGGGTGCTCGGTGCTTAGTACTCAGGGTGCTGGGTGCTCAGTACTTCGGGTGCTGGGTGCTCAGTGCTCGGGGTGCTCGGTGCTCAGTGCTCAAGGTGCTGGGTTCTCTGTACTCAGGGTGCTCATTGCTCAGGGTGCTGGGTGCTCAGTACTCAGGGTGCTGGGTGCTCAGTGGTCAGGGTGCTCGGTGCTCAGTACGTTGGGTGCTCAGTACTCAGGTGCTGGGTGCTCAGTACTCAGGGTGCTGGGTGCTCAGTGCTCAGGGTGCTGGGTGCTCAGTGCTCAGGGTGCTGGGTGCTCGGTGCTCGGGGTGCTGGGTGCTCAGTGCTCGGGGTGGTCGGTGCTCAGTACGCTGGGTGCTCAGTACTCAGGGTGCTGGGTGCTCAGTACTCAGGGTGCTCGGTGCTAACTACTCAGGTTGCTGGGTGCTCAGTGCTCGGGGTGCTGGGTGCTCAGTACTCAGGGTGCTGGGTGCTAAGTGCTCGGGGTTCTCGGTGCTCAGTACGCTGGTTGCTCAGTACTCAGGGTGCTGGGTGCTCAGTACTCAGGGTGCTCAGTGCTCAGTACTTAGGGTGCTCAGTGCTCAGTGCTCAGGGTGCTGGGTGCTCAGTGCTCGGGGTGCTGGGTGCTCAGTGCTCGGGTTGCTGGGTGCTCAGTGCTCAGGGTGCTGGGTGCTCAGTGCTCAGGGTGCTGGGTGCTCAGTGCTCAGAGTGCTGGGTGCTCAGTACTCAGGGTGCTCGGTGCTCAGTACTCAGAGTGCTCAGAGCTCAGTACTCAGCGTGCTGGATGCTCAGTGCTCAGGGTGCTCGGTGCTCAGTACTCAGGGTGCTCAGTGCTCAGTACTCAGCTTGCTGGGTGCTCAGTGCTCAGGGTGCTGGGTGCTCAGTATTCAGGGTGCTGGGTGCTTAGTACTCAGGGTGCTCGGTCCTCAGTGCTCAGGGTGCTGGGTGCTCAGTACTCAGGGTGCTGGGTGCTCAGTGCTCAGGGTGCTCAGTGCTCAGTACTCAGGGTGCTCAGTGCTCAGTGCTCAGGGTGCTCAGTGCTCAGTACTCAGGGTGCTCAGTGCTCAGTGCTCAGCGTGCTGGGTGCTCAGTGCTCGGGGTGCTGGGTGCTCAGTGCTCAGGGTGCTGGGTGCTCAGTACTCAGGGTGCTCAGTGCTCAGGGTGCTGGGTGCTCAGTGCTCAGTACACAGGGTGCTGAGTGCTCAGTGCTCTGGGTGCTGGGTGCTCAGTGCTCAGTACTCAGGGTGCTGGCTGCTCAGTGCTCAGGGTGCTGGATGCTCAGTACTCAGGGTGCTGGGTGCTCAGTGCTCAGGGTGCTCAGTGCTCAGTACTCAGGGTGCTCAGTGCTCAGTGCTCAGGGTGCTCAGTGCTCAGTACTCAGGGTGCTCAGTGCTCAGTGCTCAGCGTGCTGGGTGCTCAGTGCTCGGGGTGCTGGGTGCTCAGTGCTCAGGGTGCTGGGTGCTCAGTACTCAGGGTGCTCAGTGCTCAGGGTGCTGGGTGCTCAGTGCTCAGTACACAGGGTGCTGAGTGCTCAGTGCTCTGGGTGCTGGGTGCTCAGTGCTCAGTACTCAGGGTGCTGGCTGCTCAGTGCTCAGGGTGCTGGATGCTCAGTACTCAGGGTGCTGGGTGCTCAGTGCTCAGGGTGCTGGGTGCTCCGTACTCAGGGTGCTGGGTGCTCAGTGCTCAGGGTGCTTGGTGCTCAGTACTCAGGGTGCTCATTGCTCAGTACTCAGGGTGCTCAGTGCTCAGTACTCAGGGTGCTCAGTGCTCGGGGTGCTGGGTGCTCAGTGCTCAGGGTGCTGGGTGCTCAGTACTCAGGGTGCTGGGTCCTCAGTTCTCAGGGTGCTGGGTGCTCAGTGCTCGGGGTGCTCAGTACTCAGGGTGCTGTGTGTTCAGTGCTCAGGGTACTGGGTGCTCAGTACTCAGGGTGCTCGGTGCTTAGTACTCAGGGTGCTGGGTGCTCAGTACTCCGGGTGCTGGGTGCTCAGTGCTCGGGGTGCTCGGTGCTCAGTGCTCAGGGTGCTGGGTGCTCAGTACTCAGGGTGCTCTTTGCTCCGGGTCCTGGGTGCTCAGTACTCAGGGTGCTGGGTGCTCAATACTCAGGGTGCTCAGTGCTCAGTACTCAGGGTGCTCAGTGCTCAGTACTCAGGGTTCTCAGTGCTCAGGGTGCTGGGTGCTCAGTGCTCGGGGTGCTGGGTGCTCAGTGCTCAGGGTGCTGGGTGCTCAGTGCTCAGGGTGCTGGGTGCTCAGTGCTCAGGGTGCTCGGTGCTCAGTGCTCAGGTTGCTGGGTGCTCAGTACTCAGGGTGCTTGGTGCTCAGTACTCAGGGTGCTCATTGCTCAGTACTCAGGGTGCTCAGTGCTCAGTACTCAGGGTGCTCAGTGCTCAGGGTGCTAGGTGCTCAGTGCTCGGGGTGCTGCGTGCTCAGTCCTCAGGGTGCTGGGTGCTCAGTGCTCAGGGTGCTCGGTGCTCAGTGCTCAGGGTGCTGGCTGCTCAGTACTCAGGGTGCTGGGTGCTCAGTGCTCGGGGAGCTGGGTGCTCAGTACTCAGGGTGCTGGGTGCTCAGTACTCGGGTGCTCGGTGCTCAGTGCTCAGGGTGCTGGGTGCTCAGTGCTCTGGGTGCTGGGTGCTCAGTGCTCAGTACTCAGGGTGCTGGGTGCTCAGTGCTCGGGGTGCAGGGTGCTCAGTGCTCAGTACTCAGGGTGCTGGGTGCTCAGTGCTCAGGGTGCTGGGTGCTCAGTACTCAGGGTGCTGGGTGCTCAGTGCTCAGGGTGCTGGGTACTCAGTGCTCGGGGTGCTGGGTGCTCAGTACTCAGGGTGCTGGGTTCTCAGTACTCAGGGTGCTGGGTGCCCAGTGCTCGGGGTGCTGGGTGCTCAGTGCTCGGGGTGCTGGGTGCTCAGTACTCGGGGTGCTCGCTGCACAGTACTCAGGGTGCTGGGTGCTCAGTGCTCAGGGTGCTGGGTGCTCAGTACTCAGGGTGCTCTGTGCTTAGTACTCAGGGTGCTGGGTGCTCAGTACTCCGGGTGCTGGGTGCTCAGTGCTCGGGGTGCTCGGTGCTCAGTACGTTGGGTGCTCACTACTCAGGGTGCTGGGTGCTCATTGCTCAGGGTGCTGGGTGCTCAGTGCTCAGGGTGCTGGGTGCTCAGTGCTCAGGGTGCTGGGTGCTCAGTACTCAGGGTGCTGGGTGTGCAGTGCTCGGGGTGCTGGGTGCTCAGTGCTCATTGTGCTGGGTGCTCAGTGCTCAGCGTGCTGGGTGCTCAGTACTCGGGGTGCTGGGTGCTCAGTACTCATGGTGCGGGGTGCTCAGTACCCAGGGTGCTGGGTGATCAGTACTCGGGTGCTGGGTGCTCAGTGCTCAGGGTGTTGGGTGCTCAGTGCTCGGGGTGCTGGGTGCTCAGTGCTCAGTACTCAGGGTGCTGGGTGCTCCGTGCTCGGGGTGCTGGGTGCTCAGTGCTCAGTACTCAGGGTGCTGGATGCTCAGTGCTCAGGGTGCTGTGTGCTCAGTGCTCAGGGTGCTGGGTGCTCAGTGCTCAGGGTGCTGGGTGCTCAGTACTCAGGGTGCTCGGTGCTTAGTACTCAGGGTGCTGGGTGCTCAGTACTTCGGGTGCTGGGTGCTCAGTGCTCGGGGTGCTCGGTGCTCAGTGCTCAAGGTGCTGGGTTCTCTGTACTCAGGGTGCTCATTGCTCAGGGTGCTGGGTGCTCAGTACTCAGGGTGCTGGGTGCTCAGTGGTCAGGGTGCTCGGTGCTCAGTACGTTGGGTGCTCAGTACTCAGGTGCTGGGTGCTCAGTACTCAGGGTGCTGGGTGCTCAGTGCTCAGGGTGCTGGGTGCTCAGTGCTCAGGGTGCTGGGTGCTCGGTGCTCGGGGTGCTGGGTGCTCAGTGCTCGGGGTGGTCGGTGCTCAGTACGCTGGGTGCTCAGTACTCAGGGTGCTGGGTGCTCAGTACTCAGGGTGCTCGGTGCTAACTACTCAGGTTGCTGGGTGCTCAGTGCTCGGGGTGCTGGGTGCTCAGTACTCAGGGTGCTGGGTGCTAAGTGCTCGGGGTTCTCGGTGCTCAGTACGCTGGTTGCTCAGTACTCAGGGTGCTGGGTGCTCAGTACTCAGGGTGCTCAGTGCTCAGTACTTAGGGTGCTCAGTGCTCAGTGCTCAGGGTGCTGGGTGCTCAGTGCTCGGGGTGCTGGGTGCTCAGTGCTCGGGTTGCTGGGTGCTCAGTGCTCAGGGTGCTGGGTGCTCAGTGCTCAGGGTGCTGGGTGCTCAGTGCTCAGAGTGCTGGGTGCTCAGTACTCAGGGTGCTCAGTGCTCAGTACTCAGAGTGCTCAGAGCTCAGTACTCAGCGTGCTGGATGCTCAGTGCTCAGGGTGCTCGGTGCTCAGTACTCAGGGTGCTCAGTGCTCAGTACTCAGCTTGCTGGGTGCTCAGTGCTCAGGGTGCTGGGTGCTCAGTATTCAGGGTGCTGGGTGCTTAGTACTCAGGGTGCTCGGTCCTCAGTGCTCAGGGTGCTGGGTGCTCAGTACTCAGGGTGCTGGGTGCTCAGTGCTCAGGGTGCTCAGTGCTCAGTACTCAGGGTGCTCAGTGCTCAGTGCTCAGGGTGCTCAGTGCTCAGTACTCAGGGTGCTCAGTGCTCAGTGCTCAGCGTGCTGGGTGCTCAGTGCTCGTTGTGCTGGGTGCTCAGTGCTCAGGGTGCTGGGTGCTCAGTACTCAGGGTGCTCAGTGCTCAGGGTGCTGGGTGCTCAGTGCTCAGTACACAGGGTGCTGAGTGCTCAGTGCTCTGGGTGCTGGGTGCTCAGTGCTCAGTACTCAGGGTGCTGGCTGCTCAGTGCTCAGGGTGCTGGATGCTCAGTACTCAGGGTGCTGGGTGCTCAGTGCTCAGGGTGCTGGGTGCTCAGTACTCAGGGTGCTGGGTGCTCAGTGCTCAGGGTGCTTGGTGCTCAGTACTCAGGGTGCTCATTGCTCAGTACTCAGGGTGCTCAGTGCTCAGTACTCAGGGTGCTCAGTGCTCAGGGTGCTAGGTGCTCAGTGCTCGGGGTGCTGGGTGCTCAGTCCTCAGGGTGCTGGGTGCTCAGTGCTCAGGGTGCTCGGTGCTCAGTGCTCAGGGTGCTGGCTGCTCAGTACTCAGGGTGCTGGGTGCTCAGTGCTCGGGGTGCTGGGTGCTCAGTACTCAGGGTGCTGGGTGCTCAGTACTCGGGTGCTCGGTGCTCAGTGCTCAGGGTGCTGGGTGCTCAGTGCTCTGGGTGCTGGGTGCTCAGTGCTCAGTACTCAGTGTGCTGGGTGCTCAGTGCTCGCGGTGCAGGGTGCTCAGTGCTCAGTACTCAGGGTGCTGGGTGCTCAGTGCTCAGGGTGCTGGGTGCTCAGTGCTCAGGGTGCTGGGTGCTCAGTGCTCAGGGTGCTGGGTACTCAGTGCTCGGGGTGCTGGGTGCTCAGTACTCAGGGTGCTGGGTGCTCAGTACTCAGGGTGCTGGGTGCTCAGTGCTCGGGGTGCTGGGTGCTCAGTACTCAGGGTGCTGGGTGCTCGGTGCTCAGGGTGCTGGGTGCTCAGTGCTCAGGGTGCTGGGTGCTCGGTGCTCGGGGTGCAGGGTGCTCAGTGCTCGGGGTGCTCGGTGCTCAGTACTCAGGGTGCTCAGTGCTCAGTACTCAGGGTGCTGGGTGCTCAGTGCTCAGGGTGCTGGGTGCTCAGTACTCAGGGTGCTGGGTGCTCGGTGCTCAGTACGCTGGGTGCTCAGTACTCAGGGTGCTGGGTGCTCAGTACTCAGGGTGCTCGGTGCTCACTACTCAGGGTGCTGGGTGCTCAGTGCTCGGGGTGCTGGGTGCTCAGTACTCAGGGTGCTGGGTGCTCAGTGCTCGGGGTGCTCGGTGCTCAGTACGCTGGGTGCTCAGTACTCAGGGTGCTGGGTGCTCAGTACTCAGGGTGCTCAGTGCTCAGTACTTAGGGTGCTCAGTGCTCAGTGCTCAGGGTGCTGGGTGCTCAGTGCTCGGGGTGCTGGGTGCTCAGTGCTCGGGGTGCTGGGTGCTCAGTGCTCGGGGTGCTGGGTGCTCAGTGCTCAGGGTGCTGGGTGCTCAGTGCTCAGAGTGCTGGGTTCTCAGTACTCAGGGTGCTCGGTGCTCAGTACTCAGAGTGCTCAGTGCTCAGTACTCAGCGTGCTGGGTGCTCAGTGCTCTGGGTGCTAGGTGCTCAGTACTCAGGGTGCTCAGTGCTCAGTACTCAGCGTGCTGGGTGCTCAGTGCTCAGGGTGCTGGGTGCTCAGTACTCAGGGTGCTGGGTGCTTAGTACTCAGGGTGCTCGGTCCTCAGTGCTCAGGGTGCTGGGTGCTCAGTACTCAGGGTGCTGGGTGCTCAGTGCTCAGGGTGCTCAGTGCTCAGTACTCAGGGTGCTCGGTGCTCAGTGCTCAGGGTGCTCAGTGCTCAGTACTCAGGGTGCTCAGTGGTCAGTTCTCTGGGTGCTGGGTGCTCAGTGCTCGGGGTGCTGGGTGCTCAGTGCTCAGGGTGCTGGGTGCTCAGTACTCACGGTGCTCAGTGCTCAGGGTGCTGGGTGCTCAGTGCTCAGTACACAGGGTGCTGAGTGCTCAGTGCTCTGGGTGCTGGGTGCTCAGTGCTCAGGGTGCTGGGTGCTCAGTGCTCAGGGTGCTGGGTACTCAGTGCTCAGGGTGTTGGGTGCTCAGTACTCAGGGTGCTGGGTGCTCAGTACTCAGGGTGCTGGGTGCCCAGTGCTCGGGGTGCTGGGTGCTCAGTGCTCGGGGTGCTGGGTGCTCAGTACTCGGGGTGCTCGCTGCACAGTACTCAGGGTGCTGGGTGCTCAGTGCTCAGGGTGCTGGGTGCTCAGGACTCAGGATGCTCTGTGCTTAGTACTCAGGGTGCTGGGTGCTCAGTACTCCGGGTGCTGGGTGCTCAGTGCTCGGGGTGCTCGGTGCTCAGTACGTTGGGTGCTCACTACTCAGGGTGCTGGGTGCTCATTGCACAGGGTGCTGGGTGCTCAGTGCTCAGGGTGCTGGGTGCTCAGTGCTCAGGGTGCTGGGTGCTCAGTACTCAGGGTGCTGGGTGTGCAGTGCTCGGGGTGCTGGGTGCTCAGTGCTCATTGTGCTGGGTGCTCAGTGCTCAGCGTGCTGGGTGCTCAGTACTCGGGGTGCTGGGTGCTCAGTACTCATGGTGTGGGGTGCTCAGTACCCAGGGTGCTGGGTGATCAGTACTCGGGTGCTAGGTGCTCAGTGCTCAGGGTGTTGGGTGCTTAGTGCTCGGGGTGCTGGGTGCTCAGTGCTCAGTACTCAGGGTGCTGGGTGCTCCGTGCTCGGGGTGCTGGGTGCTCAGTGCTCAGTACTCAGGGTGCTGGATGCTCAGTGCTCAGGGTGCTGTGTGCTCAGTGCTCAGGGTGCTGGGTGCTCAGTGCTCAGGGTGCTGGGTGCTCAGTACTCAGGGTGCTCGGTGCTTAGTACTCAGGGTGCTGGGTGCTCAGTACTTCGGGTGCTGGGTGCTTAGTGCTCGGGGTGCTCGGTGCTCAGTGCTCAAGGTGCTGGGTTCTCTGTACTCAGGGTGCTCATTGCTCAGGGTGCTGGGTGCTCAGTACTCAGGGTGCTGGGTGCTCAGTGGTCAGGGTGCTCGGTGCTCAGTACGTTGGGTGCTCAGTACTCAGGTGCTGGGTGCTCAGTACTCAGGGTGCTGGGTGCTCAGTGCTCAGGGTGCTGGGTGCTCAGTGCTCAGGGTGCTCGGTGCTCAGTACGCTGGGTGCTCAGTACTCAGGGTGCTGGGTGCTCAGTACTCAGGGTGCTCGGTGCTAACTACTCAGGTTGCTGGGTGCTCAGTGCTCGGGGTGCTGGTGGCTCAGTACTCAGGGTGCTGGGTGCTAAGTGCTCGGGGTTCTCGGTGCTCAGTACGCTGGGTGCTCAGTACTCAGGGTGCTGGGTGCTCAGTACTCAGGGTGCTCAGTGCTCAGTACTTAGGGTGCTCAGTGCTCAGTGCTCAGGGTGCTGGGTGCTCAGTGCTCGGGGTGCTGGGTGCTCAGTGCTCGGGTTGCTGGGTGCTCAGTGCTCGGGGTGCTGGGTGCTCAGTGCTCAGGGTGCTGGGTGCTCAGTGCTCAGAGTGCTGGGTGCTCAGTACTCAGGGTGCTCGGTGCTCAGTACTCAGAGTGCTCAGAGCTCAGTACTCAGCGTGCTGGATGCTCAGTGCTCAGGGTGCTCGGTGCTCAGTACTCAGGGTGCTCAGTGCTCAGTACTCAGCTTGCTGGGTGCTCAGTGCTCAGGGTGCTGGGTGCTCAGTACTCAGGGTGCTGGGTGCTTAGTACTCAGGGTGCTCGGTCCTCAGTGCTCAGGGTGCTGGGTGCTCAGTACTCAGGGTGCTGGGTGCTCAGTGCTCAGGGTGCTCAGTGCTCAGTACTCAGGGTGCTCGGTGCTCAGTGCTCAGGGTGCTCAGTGCTCAGTACTCAGGGTGCTCAGTGCTCAGTGCTCAGGGTGCTGGGTGCTCAGTGCTCGGGGTGCTCTGTGCTCAGTGCTCAGGGTGCTGGGTGCTCAGTACTCAGGGTGCTCAGTGCTCAGGGTGCTGGGTGCTCAGTGCTCAGTACACAGGGTGCTGAGTGCTCAGTGCTCTGGGTGCTGGGTGCTCAGTGCTCAGTACTCAGGGTGCTGGCTGCTCAGTGCTCAGGGTGCTGGATGCTCAGTACTCAGGGTGCTGGGTGCTCAGTGCTCAGGGTGCTGGGTGCTCAGTACTCAGGGTGCTGGGTGCTCAGTGCTCAGGGTGCTTGGTGCTCAGTACTCAGGGTGCTCATTGCTCAGTACTCAGGGTGCTCAGTGCTCAGTACTCAGGGTGCTCAGTGCTCAGGGTGCTAGGTGCTCAGTGCTCGGGGTGCTGGGTGCTCAGTCCTCAGGGTGCTGGGTGCTCAGTGCTCAGGGTGCTCGGTGCTCAGTGCTCAGGGTGCTGGCTGCTCAGTACTCAGGGTGCTGGGTGCTCAGTGCTCGGGGTGCTGGGTGCTCAGTACTCAGGGTGCTGGGTGCTCAGTACTCGTGTGCTCGGTGCTCAGTGCTCAGGGTGCTGGGTGCTCAGTGCTCTGGGTGCTGGGTGCTCAGTGCTCAGTACTCAGGGTGCTGGGTGCTCAGTGCTCGGGGTGCAGGGTGCTCAGTGCTCAGTACTCAGGGTGCTGGGTGCTCAGTGCTCAGGGTGCTGGGTGCTCAGTGCTCAGGGTGCTGGGTGCTCAGTGCTCAGGGTGCTGGGTACTCAGTGCTCGGGGTGCTGGGTGCTCAGTACTCAGGGTGCTGGGTGCTCAGTACTCAGGGTGCTGGGTGCTCAGTGCTCGGGGTGCTGGGTGCTCAGTACTCAGGGTGCTGGGTGCTCGGTGCTCAGGGTGCTGGGTGCTCAGTGCTCAGGGTGCTGGGTGCTCGGTGCTCGGGGTGCTGGGTGCTCAGTGCTCGGGGTGCTCGGTGCTCAGTACTCAGGGTGCTCAGTGCTCAGTACTCAGGGTGCTGGGTGCTCAGTGCTCAGGGTGCTGGGTGCTCAGTACTCAGGGTGCTGGGTGCTCGGTGCTCAGTACGCTGGGTGCTCAGTACTCAGGGTGCTGGGTGCACAGTACTCAGGGTGCTCGGTGCTCACTACTCAGGGTGCTGGGTGCTCAGTGCTCGGGGTGCTGGGTGCTCAGTACTCAGGGTGCTGGGTGCTCAGTGCTCGGGGTGCTCGGTGCTCAGTACGCTGGGTGCTCAGTACTCAGGGTGCTGGGTGCTCAGTACTCATGGTGCTCAGTGCTCAGTACTTAGGGTGCTCAGTGCTCAGTGCTCAGGGTGCTGGGTGCTCAGTGCTCGGGGTGCTGGGTGCTCAGTGCTCGGGGTGCTGGGTGCTCAGTGCTCGGGGTGCTGGGTGCTCAGTGCTCAGGGTGCTGGGTGCTCAGTGCTCAGAGTGCTGGGTGCTCAGTACTCAGGGTGCTCGGTGCTCAGTACTCAGAGTGCTCAGTGCTCAGTACTCAGCGTGCTGGGTGCTCAGTGCTCTGGGTGCTAGGTGCTCAGTACTCAGGGTGCTCAGTGCTCAGTACTCAGCGTGCTGGGTGCTCAGTGCTCAGGGTGCTGGGTGCTCAGTACTCAGGGTGCTGGTTGCTCAGTGCTCAGGGTGCTGGGTGCTCAGTACTCAGGGTGCTGGGTGTGCAGTGCTCGGGGTGCTGGGTGCTCAGTGCTCATTGTGCTGGGTGCTCAGTGCTCAGCGTGCTGGGTGCTCAGTACTCGGGGTGCTGGGTGCTCAGTACTCATGGTGTGGGGTGCTCAGTACCCAGGGTGCTGGGTGATCAGTACTCGGGTGCTAGGTGCTCAGTGCTCAGGGTGTTGGGTGCTTAGTGCTCGGGGTGCTGGGTGCTCAGTGCTCAGTACTCAGGGTGCTGGGTGCTCCGTGCTCGGGGTGCTGGGTGCTCAGTGCTCAGTACTCAGGGTGCTGGATGCTCAGTGCTCAGGGTGCTGTGTGCTCAGTGCTCAGGGTGCTGGGTGCTCAGTGCTCAGGGTGCTGGGTGCTCAGTACTCAGGGTGCTCGGTGCTTAGTACTCAGGGTGCTGGGTGCTCAGTACTTCGGGTGCTGGGTGCTTAGTGCTCGGGGTGCTCGGTGCTCAGTGCTCAAGGTGCTGGGTTCTCTGTACTCAGGGTGCTCATTGCTCAGGGTGCTGGGTGCTCAGTACTCAGGGTGCTGGGTGCTCAGTGGTCAGGGTGCTCGGTGCTCAGTACGTTGGGTGCTCAGTACTCAGGTGCTGGGTGCTCAGTACTCAGGGTGCTGGGTGCTCAGTGCTCAGGGTGCTGGGTGCTCAGTGCTCAGGGTGCTCGGTGCTCAGTACGCTGGGTGCTCAGTACTCAGGGTGCTGGGTGCTCAGTACTCAGGGTGCTCAGTGCTCAGTACTTAGGGTGCTCAGTGCTCAGTGCTCAGGGTGCTGGGTGCTCAGTGCTCGGGGTGCTGGGTGCTCAGTGCTCGGGTTGCTGGGTGCTCAGTGCTCGGGGTGCTGGGTGCTCAGTGCTCAGGGTGCTGGGTGCTCAGTGCTCAGAGTGCTGGGTGCTCAGTACTCAGGGTGCTCGGTGCTCAGTACTCAGAGTGCTCAGAGCTCAGTACTCAGCGTGCTGGATGCTCAGTGCTCAGGGTGCTCGGTGCTCAGTACTCAGGGTGCTCAGTGCTCAGTACTCAGCTTGCTGGGTGCTCAGTGCTCAGGGTGCTGGGTGCTCAGTACTCAGGGTGCTGGGTGCTTAGTACTCAGGGTGCTCGGTCCTCAGTGCTCAGGGTGCTGGGTGCTCAGTACTCAGGGTGCTGGGTGCTCAGTGCTCAGGGTGCTCAGTGCTCAGTACTCAGGGTGCTCGGTGCTCAGTGCTCAGGGTGCTCAGTGCTCAGTACTCAGGGTGCTCAGTGCTCAGTGCTCAGGGTGCTGGGTGCTCAGTGCTCGGGGTGCTGGGTGCTCAGTGCTCAGGGTGCTGGGTGCTCAGTACTCAGGGTGCTCAGTGCTCAGGGTGCTGGGTGCTCAGTGCTCAGTACACAGGGTGCTGAGTGCTCAGTGCTCTGGGTGCTGGGTGCTCAGTGCTCAGTACTCAGGGTGCTGGCTGCTCAGTGCTCAGGGTGCTGGATGCTCAGTACTCAGGGTGCTGGGTGCTCAGTGCTCAGGGTGCTGGGTGCTCAGTACTCAGGGTGCTGGGTGCTCAGTGCTCAGGGTGCTTGGTGCTCAGTACTCAGGGTGCTCATTGCTCAGTACTCAGGGTGCTCAGTGCTCAGTACTCAGGGTGCTCAGTGCGCAGGGTGCTAGGTGCTCAGTGCTCGGGGTGCTGGGTGCTCAGTCCTCAGGGTGCTGGGTGCTCAGTGCTCAGGGTGCTCGGTGCTCAGTGCTCAGGGTGCTGGCTGCTCAGTACTCAGGGTGCTGGGTGCTCAGTGCTCGGGGTGCTGGGTGCTCAGTACTCAGGGTGCTGGGTGCTCAGTACTCGGGTGCTCGGTGCTCAGTGCTCAGGGTGCTGGGTGCTCAGTGCTCTGGGTGCTGGGTGCTCAGTGCTCAGTACTCAGGGTGCTGGGTGCTCAGTGCTCGGGGTGCAGGGTGCTCAGTGCTCAGTACTCAGGGTGCTGGGTCCTCAGTGCTCAGGGTGCTGGGTGCTCAGTGCTCAGGGTGCTGGGTGCTCAGTGCTCAGGGTGCTGGGTACTCAGTGCTCGGGGTGCTGGGTGCTCAGTACTCAGGGTGCTGGGTGCTCAGTACTCAGGGTGCTGGGTGCTCAGTGCTCGGGGTGCTGGGTGCTCAGTACTCAGGGTGCTGGGTGCTCGGTGCTCAGGGTGCTGGGTGCTCAGTGCTCAGGGTGCTGGGTGCTCGGTGCTCGGGGTGCTGGGTGCTCAGTGCTCGGGGTGCTCGGTGCTCAGTACTCAGGGTGCTCAGTGCTCAGTACTCAGGGTGCTGGGTGCTCAGTGCTCAGGGTGCTGGGTGCTCAGTACTCAGGGTGCTGGGTGCTCGGTGCTCAGTACGCTGGGTGCTCAGTACTCAGGGTGCTGGGTGCACAGTACTCAGGGTGCTCGGTGCTCACTACTCAGGGTGCTGGGTTCTCAGTGCTCGGGGTGCTGGGTGCTCAGTACTCAGGGTGCTGGGTGCTCAGTGCTCGGGGTGCTCGGTGCTCAGTACGCTGGGTGCTCAGTACTCAGGGTGCTGGGTGCTCAGTACTCATGGTGCTCAGTGCTCAGTACTTAGGGTGCTCAGTGCTCAGTGCTCAGGGTGCTGGGTGCTCAGTGCTCGGGGTGCTGGGTGCTCAGTGCTCGGGGTGCTGGGTGCTCAGTGCTCGGGGTGCTGGGTGCTCAGTGCTCAGGGTGCTGGGTGCTCAGTGCTCAGAGTGCTGGGTGCTCAGTACTCAGGGTGCTCGGTGCTCAGTACTCAGAGTGCTCAGAGCTCAGTACTCAGCGTGCTGGATGCTCAGTGCTCAGGGTGCTCGGTGCTCAGTACTCAGGGTGCTCAGTGCTCAGTACTCAGCTTGCTGGGTGCTCAGTGCTCAGGGTGCTGGGTGCTCAGTACTCAGGGTGCTGGGTGCTTAGTACTCAGGGTGCTCGGTCCTCAGTGCTCAGGGTGCTGGGTGCTCAGTACTCAGGGTGCTGGGTGCTCAGTGCTCAGGGTGCTCAGTGCTCAGTACTCAGGGTGCTCGGTGCTCAGTGCTCAGGGTGCTCAGTGCTCAGTACTCAGGGTGCTCAGTGCTCAGTGCTCAGGGTGCTGGGTGCTCAGTGCTCGGGGTGCTGGGTGCTCAGTGCTCAGGGTGCTGGGTGCTCAGTACTCAGGGTGCTCAGTGCTCAGGGTGCTGGGTGCTCAGTGCTCAGTACACAGGGTGCTGAGTGCTCAGTGCTCTGGGTGCTGGGTGCTCAGTGCTCAGTACTCAGGGTGCTGGCTGCTCAGTGCTCAGGGTGCTGGATGCTCAGTACTCAGGGTGCTGGGTGCTCAGTGCTCAGGGTGCTGGGTGCTCAGTACTCAGGGTGCTGGGTGCTCAGTGCTCAGGGTGCTTGGTGCTCAGTACTCAGGGTGCTCATTGCTCAGTACTCAGGGTGCTCAGTGCTCAGTACTCAGGGTGCTCAGTGCGCAGGGTGCTAGGTGCTCAGTGCTCGGGGTGCTGGGTGCTCAGTCCTCAGGGTGCTGGGTGCTCAGTGCTCAGGGTGCTCGGTGCTCAGTGCTCAGGGTGCTGGCTGCTCAGTACTCAGGGTGCTGGGTGCTCAGTGCTCGGGGTGCTGGGTGCTCAGTACTCAGGGTGCTGGGTGCTCAGTACTCGGGTGCTCGGTGCTCAGTGCTCAGGGTGCTGGGTGCTCAGTGCTCTGGGTGCTGGGTGCTCAGTGCTCAGTACTCAGGGTGCTGGGTGCTCAGTGCTCGGGGTGCAGGGTGCTCAGTGCTCAGTACTCAGGGTGCTGGGTCCTCAGTGCTCAGGGTGCTGGGTGCTCAGTGCTCAGGGTGCTGGGTGCTCAGTGCTCAGGGTGCTGGGTACTCAGTGCTCGGGGTGCTGGGTGCTCAGTACTCAGGGTGCTGGGTGCTCAGTACTCAGGGTGCTGGGTGCTCAGTGCTCGGGGTGCTGGGTGCTCAGTACTCAGGGTGCTGGGTGCTCGGTGCTCAGGGTGCTGGGTGCTCAGTGCTCAGGGTGCTGGGTGCTCGGTGCTCGGGGTGCTGGGTGCTCAGTGCTCGGGGTGCTCGGTGCTCAGTACTCAGGGTGCTCAGTGCTCAGTACTCAGGGTGCTGGGTGCTCAGTGCTCAGGGTGCTGGGTGCTCAGTACTCAGGGTGCTGGGTGCTCGGTGCTCAGTACGCTGGGTGCTCAGTACTCAGGGTGCTGGGTGCACAGTACTCAGGGTGCTCGGTGCTCACTACTCAGGGTGCTGGGTTCTCAGTGCTCGGGGTGCTGGGTGCTCAGTACTCAGGGTGCTGGGTGCTCAGTGCTCGGGGTGCTCGGTGCTCAGTACGCTGGGTGCTCAGTACTCAGGGTGCTGGGTGCTCAGTACTCATGGTGCTCAGTGCTCAGTACTTAGGGTGCTCAGTGCTCAGTGCTCAGGGTGCTGGGTGCTCAGTGCTCGGGGTGCTGGGTGCTCAGTGCTCGGGGTGCTGGGTGCTCAGTGCTCGGGGTGCTGGGTGCTCAGTGCTCAGGGTGCTGGGTGCTCAGTGCTCAGAGTGCTGGGTGCTCAGTACTCAGGGTGCTCGGTGCTCAGTACTCAGAGTGCTCAGTGCTCAGTACTCAGCGTGCTGGGTGCTCAGTGCTCTGGGTGCTAGGTGCTCAGTACTCAGGGTGCTGGTTGCTTAGTACTCAGGGTGCTCGGTCCTCAGTGCTCAGGGTGCTGGGTGCTCAGTACTCAGGGTGCTGGGTGCTCAGTGCTCAGGGTGCTCAGTGCTCAGTACTCAGGGTGCTCGGTGCTCAGTGCTCAGGGTGCTCAGTGCTCAGTACTCAGGGTGCTCAGTGGTCAGTTCTCTGGGTGCTGCGTGCTCAGTGCTCGGGGTGCTGGGTGCTCAGTGCTCAGGGTGCTGGGTGCTCAGTACTCACGGTGCTCAGTGCTCAGGGTGCTGGGTGCTCAGTGCTCAGTACACAGGGTGCTGAGTGCTCAGTGCTCTGGGTGCTGGGTGCTCAGTGCTCAGGGTGCTGGGTGCTCAGTGCTCAGGGTGCTGGGTACTCAGTGCTCGGGGTGCTGGGTGCTCAGTACTCAGGGTGCTGGGTGCTCAGTACTCAGGGTGCTGGGTGCCCAGTGCTCGGGGTGCTGGGTGCTCAGTGCTCGGGGTGCTGGGTGCTCAGTACTCGGGGTGCTCGCTGCACAGTACTCAGGGTGCTGGGTGCTCAGTGCTCAGGGTGCTGGGTGCTCAGTACTCAGGATGCTCTGTGCTTAGTACTCAGGGTGCTGGGTGCTCAGTACTCCGGGTGCTGGGTGCTCAGTGCTCGGGGTGCTCGGTGCTCAGTACGTTGGGTGCTCACTACTCAGGGTGCTGGGTGCTCATTGCTCAGGGTGCTGGGTGCTCAGTGCTCAGGGTGCTGGGTGCTCAGTGCTCAGGGTGCTGGGTGCTCAGTACTCAGGGTGCTGGGTGTGCAGTGCTCGGGGTGCTGGGTGCTCAGTGCTCATTGTGCTGGGTGCTCAGTGCTCAGCGTGCTGGGTGCTCAGTACTCGGGGTGCTGGGTGCTCAGTACTCATGGTGCGGGGTGCTCAGTACCCAGGGTGCTGGGTGATCAGTACTCGGGTGCTGGGTGCTCAGTGCTCAGGGTGTTGGGTGCTTAGTGCTCGGGGTGCTGGGTGCTCAGTGCTCAGTACTCAGGGTGCTGGGTGCTCCGTGCTCGGGGTGCTGGGTGCTCAGTGCTCAGTACTCAGGGTGCTGGATGCTCAGTGCTCAGGGTGCTGTGTGCTCAGTGCTCAGGGTGCTGGGTGCTCAGTGCTCAGGGTGCTGGGTGCTCAGTACTCAGGGTGCTCGGTGCTTAGTACTCAGGTTGCTGGGTGCTCAGTACTTCGGGTGCTGGGTGCTCAGTGCTCGGGGTGCTCGGTGCTCAGTGCTCAAGGTGCTGGGTTCTCTGTACTCAGGGTGCTCATTGCTCAGGGTGCTGGGTGCTCAGTACTCAGGGTGCTGGGTGCTCAGTGGTCAGGGTGCTCGGTGCTCAGTACGTTGGGTGCTCAGTACTCAGGTGCTGGGTGCTCAGTACTCAGGGTGCTGGGTGCTCAGTGCTCAGGGTGCTGGGTGCTCAGTGCTCACGGTGCTCGGTGCTCAGTACGCTGGGTGCTCAGTACTCAGGGTGCTGGGTGCTCAGTACTCAGGGTGCTCGGTGCTAACTACTCAGGTTGCTGGGTGCTCAGTGCTCGGGGTGCTGGGGGCTCAGTACTCAGGGTGCTGGGTGCTAAGTGCTCGGGGTTCTCGGTGCTCAGTACGCTGGGTGCTCAGTACTCAGGGTGCTGGGTGCTCAGTACTCAGGGTGCTCAGTGCTCAGTACTTAGGGTGCTCAGTGCTCAGTGCTCAGGGTGCTGGGTGCTCAGTGCTCGGGGTGCTGGGTGCTCAGTGCTCGGGTTGCTGGGTGCTCAGTGCTCGGGGTGCTGGGTGCTCAGTGCTCAGGGTGCTGGGTGCTCAGTGCTCAGAGTGCTGGGTGCTCAGTACTCAGGGTGCTCGGTGCTCAGTACTCAGAGTGCTCAGAGCTCAGTACTCAGCGTGCTGGATGCTCAGTGCTCAGGGTGCTCGGTGCTCAGTACTCAGGGTGCTCAGTGCTCAGTACTCAGCTTGCTGGGTGCTCAGTGCTCAGGGTGCTGGGTGCTCAGTACTCAGGGTGCTGGGTGCTTAGTACTCAGGGTGCTCGGTCCTCAGTGCTCAGGGTGCTGGGTGCTCAGTACTCAGGGTGCTGGGTGCTCAGTGCTCAGGGTGCTCAGTGCTCAGTACTCAGGGTGCTCGGTGCTCAGTGCTCAGGGTGCTCAGTGCTCAGTACTCAGGGTGCTCAGTGCTCAGTGCTCAGGGTGCTGGGTGCTTAGTGCTCGGGGTGCTGGGTGCTCAGTGCTCAGGGTGCTGGGTGCTCAGTACTCAGGGTGCTCAGTGCTCAGGGTGCTGGGTGCTCAGTGCTCAGTACACAGGGTGCTGAGTGCTCAGTGCTCTGGGTGCTGGGTGCTCAGTGCTCAGTACTCAGGGTGCTGGCTGCTCAGTGCTCAGGGTGCTGGATGCTCAGTACTCAGGGTGCTGGGTGCTCAGTGCTCAGGGTGCTGGGTGCTCAGTACTCAGGGTGCTGGGTGCTCAGTGCTCAGGGTGCTTGGTGCTCAGTACTCAGGGTGCTCATTGCTCAGTACTCAGGGTGCTCAGTGCTCAGTACTCAGGGTGCTCAGTGCTCAGGGTGCTAGGTGCTCAGTGCTCGGGGTGCTGGGTGCTCAGTCCTCAGGGTGCTGGGTGCTCAGTGCTCAGGGTGCTCGGTGCTCAGTGCTCAGGGTGCTGGCTGCTCAGTACTCAGGGTGCTGGGTGCTCATTGCTCGGGGTGCTGGGTGCTCAGTACTCAGGGTGCTGGGTGCTCAGTACTCGGGTGCTCGGTGCTCAGTGCTCAGGGTGCTGGGTGCTCAGTGCTCTGGGTGCTGGGTGCTCAGTGCTCAGTACTCAGGGTGCTGGGTGCTCAGTGCTCGGGGTGCAGGGTGCTCAGTGCTCAGTACTCAGGGTGCTGGGTGCTCAGTGCTCAGGGTGCTGGGTGCTCAGTGCTCAGGGTGCTGGGTGCTCAGTGCTCAGGGTGCTGGGTACTCAGTGCTCGGGGTGCTGGGTGCTCAGTACTCAGGGTGCTGGGTGCTCATTACTCAGGGTGCTGGGTGCTCAGTGCTCGGGGTGCTGGGTGCTCAGTACTCAGGGTGCTGGGTGCTCGGTGCTCAGGGTGCTGGGTGCTCAGTGCTCAGGGTGCTGGGTGCTCGGTGCTCGGGGTGCTGGGTGCTCAGTGCTCGGGGTGCTCGGTGCTCAGTGCTCGGGGTGCTCGGTGCTCAGTACTCAGGGTGCTCAGTGCTCAGTACTCAGGGTGCTGGGTGCTCAGTGCTCAGGGTGCTGGGTGCTCAGTACTCAGGGTGCTAGGTGCTCGGTGCTCAGTACGCTGGGTGCTCAGTACTCAGGGTGCTGGGTGCTCAGTACTCAGGGTGCTCGGTGCTCACTACTCAGGGTGCTGGGTGCTCAGTGCTCGGGGTGCTGGGTGCTCAGTACTCAGGGTGCTGGGTGCTCAGTGATCGGGGTGCTCGGTGCTCAGTACGCTGGGTGCTCAGTACTCAGGGTGCTGGGTGCTCAGTACTCAGGGTGCTCAGTGCTCAGTACTTAGGGTGCTCAGTGCTCAGTGCTCAGGGTGCTGGGTGCTCAGTGCTCGGGGTGCTGGGTGCTCAGTGCTCGGGGTGCTGGGTGCTCAGTGCTCGGGGTGCTGGGTGCTCAGTGCTCAGGGTGCTGGGTGCTCAGTGCTCAGAGTGCTGGGTGCTCAGTACTCAGGGTGCTCGGTGCTCAGTACTCAGAGTGCTCAGTGCTCAGTACTCAGCGTGCTGGGTGCTCAGTGCTCTGGGTGCTAGGTGCTCAGTACTCAGGGTGCTCAGTGCTCAGTACTCAGCGTGCTGGGTGCTCAGTGCTCAGGGAGCTGGGTGCTCAGTACTCAGGGTGCTGGGTGCTTAGTACTCAGGGTGCTCGGTCCTCAGTGCTCAGGGTGCTGGATGCTCAGTACTCAGGGTGCTGGGTGCTCAGTGCTCAGGGTGCTCAGTGCTCAGTACTCAGGGTGCTCGGTGCTCAGTGCTCAGGGTGCTCAGTGCTCAGTACTCAGGGTGCTCAGTGGTCAGTTCTCTGGGTGCTGGGTGCTCAGTGCTCGGGGTGCTGGGTGCTCAGTGCTCAGGGTGCTGGGTGCTCAGTACTCACGGTGCTCAGTGCTCAGGGTGCTGGGTGCTCAGTGCTCAGTACACAGGGTGCTGAGTGCTCAGTGCTCTGGGTGCTGGGTGCTCAGTGCTCAGGGTGCTGGGTGCTCAGTGCTCAGGGTGCTGGGTACTCAGTGCTCGGGGTGCTGGGTGCTCAGTACTCAGGGTGCTGGGTGCTCAGTACTCAGGGTGCTGGGTGCCCAGTGCTCGGGGCGCTGGGTGCTCAGTGCTCGGGGTGCTGGGTGCTCAGTACTCGGGGTGCTCGCTGCACAGTACTCAGGGTGCTGGGTGCTCAGTGCTCAGGGTGCTGGGTGCTCAGTACTCAGGGTGCTCTGTGCTTAGTACTCAGGGTGCTGGGTGCTCAGTACTCCGGGTGCTGGGTGCTCAGTGCTCGGGGTGCTCGGTGCTCAGTACGTTGGGTGCTCACTACTCAGGGTGCTGGGTGCTCATTGCTCAGGGTGCTGGGTGCTCAGTGCTCAGGGTGCTGGGTGCTCAGTGCTCAGGGTGCTGGGTGCTCAGTACTCAGGGTGCTGGGTGTGCAGTGCTCGGGGTGCTGGGTGCTCAGTGCTCATTGTGCTGGGTGCTCAGTGCTCAGCGTGCTGGGTGCTCAGTACTCGGGGTGCAGGGTGCTCAGTACTCATGGTGCGGGGTGCTCAGTACCCAGGGTGCTGGGTGATCAGTACTCGGGTGCTGGGTGCTCAGTGCTCAGGGTGTTGGGTGCTCAGTACTTGGGGTGCTGGGTGCTCAGTGCTCAGTACTCAGGGTGCTGGGTGCTCCGTGCTCGGGGTGCTGGGTGCTCAGTGCTCAGTACTCAGGGTGCTGGATGCTCAGTGCTCAGGGTGCTGTGTGCTCAGTGCTCAGGGTGCTGGGTGCTCAGTGCTCAGGGTGCTGGGTGCTCAGTACTCAGGGTGCTCGGTGCTTAGTACTCAGGGTGCTGGGTGCTCAGTACTTCGGGTGCTGGGTGCTCAGTGCTCGGGGTGCTCGGTGCTCAGTGCTCAAGGTGCTGGGTTCTCTGTACTCAGGGTGCTGGGTGCTCAGTGGTCAGGGTGCTCGGTGCTCAGTACGTTGGGTGCTCAGTACTCAGGTGCTGGGTGCTCAGTACTCAGGGTGCTGGGTGCTCAGTGCTCAGGGTGCTGGGTGTCAGTGCTCAGGGTGCTGGGTGCTCGGTGCTCGGGGTGCTGGGTGCTCAGTGCTCGGGGTGCTCGGTGCTCAGTACGCTGGGTGCTCAGTACTCAGGGTGCTGGGTGCTCAGTACTCAGGGTGCTCGGTGCTAACTACTCAGGGTGCTGGGTGCTCAGTGCTCGGGGTGCTGGGTGCTCAGTACTCAGGGTGCTGGGTGCTAAGTGCTCGGGGTTCTCGGTGCTCAGTACGCTGGGTGCTCAGTACTCAGGGTGCTGGGTGCTCAGTACTCAGGGTGCTCAGTGCTCAGTACTTAGGGTGCTCAGTGCTCAGTGCTCAGGGTGCTGGGTGCTCAGTGTTCGGGGTGCTGGGTGCTCAGTGCTCGGGTTGCTGGGTGCTCAGTGCTCGGGGTGATGGGTGCTCAGTGCTCAGGGTGCTGGGTGCTCAGTGCTCAGAGTGCTGGGTGCTCAGTACTCAGGGTGCTCGGTGCTCAGTACTCAGAGTGCTCAGAGCTCAGTACTCAGCGTGCTGGATGCTCAGTGCTCAGGGTGCTCGGTGCTCAGTACTCAGGGTGCTCAGTGCTCAGTACTCAGCTTGCTGGGTGCTCAGTGCTCAGGGTGCTGGGTGCTCAGTGCTCGGGGTGCTGGGTGCTCAGTGCTCAGGGTGCTGGGTGCTCAGTACTCAGGGTGCTCAGTGCTCAGGGTGCTGGGTGCTCAGTGCTCAGTACACAGGGTGCTGAGTGCTCAGTGCTCTGGGTGCTGGGTGCTCAGTGCTCAGTACTCAGGGTGCTGGCTGCTCAGTGCTCAGGGTGCTGGATGCTCAGTACTCAGGGTGCTGGGTGCTCAGTGCTCAGGGTGCTGGGTGCTCAGTACTCAGGGTGGTGGGTGCTCAGTGCTCAGGGTGCTTGGTGCTCAGTACTCAGGGTGCTCATTGCTCAGTACACAGGGTGCTCAGTGCTCAGTACTCAGGGTGCTCAGTGCTCAGGGTGCTAGGTGCTCAGTGCTCGGGGTGCTGGGTGCTCAGTCCTCAGGGTGCTGGGTGCTCAGTGCTCAGGGTGCTCGGTGCTCAGTGCTCAGGGTGCTGGCTGCTCAGTACTCAGGGTGCTGGGTGCTCAGTGCTCGGGGTGCTGGGTGCTCAGTACTCAGGGTGCTGGGTGCTCAGTACTCGGGTGCTCGGTGCTCAGTGCTCAGGGTGCTGGGTGCTCAGTGCTCTGGGTGCTGGGTGCTCAGTGCTCAGTACTCAGGGTGCTGGGTGCTCAGTGCTCGGGGTGCAGGGTGCTCAGTGCTCAGTACTCAGGGTGCTGGGTGCTCAGTGCTCAGGGTGCTGGGTGCTCAGTGCTCAGGGTGCTGGGTGCTCAGTGCTCAGGGTGCTGGGTACTCAGTGCTCGGGGTGCTGGGTGCTCAGTACTCAGGGTGCTGGGTGCTCAGTACTCAGGGTGCTGGGTGCTCAGTGCTCGGGGTGCTGGGTGCTCAGTACTCAGGGTGCTGGGTGCTCGGTGCTCAGGGTGCTGGGTGCTCAGTGCTCAGGGTGCTGGGTGCTCGGTGCTCGGGGTGCTGGGTGCTCAGTGCTCGGGGTGCTCGGTGCTCAGTACTCAGGGTGCTCAGTGCTCAGTACTCAGGGTGCTGGGTGCTCAGTGCTCAGGGTGCTGGGTGCTCAGTACTCAGGGTGCTGGGTGCTCGGTGCTCAGTATGCTGGGTGCTCAGTACTCAGGGTGCTGGGTGCTCAGTACTCAGGGTGCTTGGTGCTCACTACTCAGGGTGCTGGGTGCTCAGTGCTCGGGGTGCTGGGTGCTCAGTACTCAGGGTGCTGGGTGCTCAGTGCTCGGGGTGCTCGGTGCTCAGTACGCTGGGTGCTCAGTACTCAGGGTGCTGGGTGCTCAGTACTCAGGGTGCTCAGTGCTCAGTACTTAGGGTGCTCAGTGCTCAGTGCTCAGGGTGCTGGGTGCTCAGTGCTCGGGGTGCTGGGTGCTCAGTGCTCGGGGTGCTGGGTGCTCAGTGCTCGGGGTGCTGGGTGCTCAGTGCTCAGGGTGCTGGGTGCTCAGTGCTCAGAGTGCTGGGTGCTCAGTACTCAGGGTGCTCGGTGCTCAGTACTCAGAGTGCTCAGTGCTCAGTACTCAGCGTGCTGGGTGCTCAGTGCTCTGGGTGCTAGGTGCTCAGTACTCAGGGTGCTCAGTGCTCAGTACTCAGCGTGCTGGGTGCTCAGTGCTCAGGGTGCTGGGTGCTCAGTACTCAGGGTGCTGGGTGCTTAGTACTCAGGGTGCTCGGTCCTCAGTGCTCAGGGTGCTGGGTGCTCAGTACTCAGGGTGCTGGGTGCTCAGTGCTCAGGGTGCTCAGTGCTCAGTACTCAGGGTGCTCGGTGCTCAGTGCTCAGGGTGCTCAGTGCTCAGTACTCAGGGTGCTCAGTGGTCAGTTCTCTGGGTGCTGGGTGCTCAGTGCTCGGGGTGCTGTGTGCTCAGTGCTCAGGGTGCTGGGTGCTCAGTACTCAGGGTGCTCAGTGCTCAGGGTGCTGGGTGCTCAGTGCTCAGTACACAGGGTGCTGAGTGCTCAGTGCTCTGGGTGCTGGGTGCTCAGTGCTCAGGGTGCTGGGTGCTCAGTGCTCAGGGTGCTGGGTACTCAGTGCTCGGGGTGCTGGGTGCTCAGTACTCAGGGTGCTGGGTGCTCAGTACTCAGGGTGCTGGGTGCCCAGTGCTCGGGGTGCTGGGTGCTCAGTGCTCGGGGTGCTGGGTGCTCAGTTCTCGGGGTGCTCGCTGCACAGTACTCAGGGTGCTGGGTGCTCAGTGCTCAGGGTGCTGGGTGCTCAGTACTCAGGGTGCTCTGTGCTTAGTACTCAGGGTGCTGGGTGCTCAGTACTCCGGGTGCTGGGTGCTCAGTGCTCGGGGTGCTCGGTGCTCAGTACGTTGGGTGCTCACTACTCAGGGTGCTGGGTGCTCATTGCTCAGGGTGCTGGGTGCTCAGTGCTCAGGGTGCTGGGTGCTCAGTGCTCAGGGTGCTGGGTGCTCAGTACTCAGGGTGCTGGGTGTGCAGTGCTCGGGGTGCTGGGTGCTCAGTGCCAATTGTGCTGGGTGCTCAGTGCTCAGCGTGCTGGGTGCTCAGTACTCGGGGTGCTGGGTTCTCAGTACTCATGGTGCGGGGTGCTCAGTACCCAGGGTGCTGGGTGATCAGTACTCGGGTGCTGGGTGCTCAGTGCTCAGGGTGTTGGGTGCTCAGTGCTTGGGGTGCTGGTTGCTCAGTGCTCAGTACTCAGGGTGCTGGGTGCTCCGTGCTCGGGGTGCTGGGTGCTCAGTGCTCAGTACTCAGGGTGCTGGATGCTCAGTGCTCAGGGTGCTGTGTGCTCAGTGCTCAGGGTGCTGGGTGCTCAGTGCTCAGGGTGCTGGGTGCTCAGTACTCAGGGTGCTCGGTGCTTAGTACTCAGGGTGCTGGGTGCTCAGTACTTCGGGTGCTGGGTGCTCAGTGCTCGGGGTGCTCGGTGCTCAGTGCTCAAGGTGCTGGGTTCTCTGTACTCAGGGTGCTCATTGCTCAGGGTGCTGGGTGCTCAGTACTCAGGGTGCTGGGTGCTCAGTGGTCAGGGTGCTCGGTGCTCAGTGCGTTGGGTGCTCAGTACTCAGGTGCTGGGTGCTCAGTACTCAGGGTGCTGGGTGCTCAGTGCTCAGGGTGCTGGGTGCTCAGTGCTCAGGGTGCTGGGTGCTCGGTGCTCGGGGTGCTGGGTGCTCAGTGCTCGGGGTGCTCGGTGCTCAGTACGCTGGGTGCTCAGTACTCAGGGTGCTGGGTGCTCAGTACTCAGGGTGCTCGGTGCTAACTACTCAGGGTGCTGGGTGCTCAGTGCTCGGGGTGCTGGGTGCTCAGTACTCAGGGTGCTGGGTGCTAAGTGCTCGGGGTTCTCGGTGCTCAGTACGCTGGTTGCTCAGTACTCAGGGTGCTGGGTGCTCAGTACTCAGGGTGCTCAGTGCTCAGTACTTAGGGTGCTCAGTGCTCAGTGCTCAGGGTGCTGGGTGCTCAGTGCTCGGGGTGCTGGGTGCTCAGTGCTCGGGTTGCTGGGTGCTCAGTGCTCGGGGTGCTGGGTGCTCAGTGCTCAGGGTGCTGGGTGCTCAGTGCTCAGAGTGCTGGGTGCTCAGTACTCAGGGTGCTCGGTGCTCAGTACTCAGAGTGCTCAGAGCTCAGTACTCAGCGTGCTGGATGCTCAGTGCTCAGGGTGCTCGGTGCTCAGTACTCAGGGTGCTCAGTGCTCAGTACTCAGCTTGCTGGGTGCTCAGTGCTCAGGGTGCTGGGTGCTCAGTACTCAGGGTGCTGGGTGCTTAGTACTCAGGGTGCTCGGTCCTCAGTGCTCAGGGTGCTGGGTGCTCAGTACTCAGGGTGCTGGGTGCTCAGTGCTCAGGGTGCTCAGTGCTCAGTACTCAGGGTGCTCGGTGCTCAGTGCTCAGGGTGCTCAGTGCTCAGTACTCAGGGTGCTCAGTGCTCAGTGCTCAGGGTGCTGGGTGCTCAGTGCTCGGGGTGCTGGGTGCTCAGTGCTCAGGGTGCTGGGTGCTCAGTACTCAGGGTGCTCAGTGCTCAGGGTGCTGGGTGCTCAGTGCTCAGTACACAGGGTGCTGAGTGCTCAGTGCTCTGGGTGCTGGGTGCTCAGTGCTCAGTACTCAGGGTGCTGGCTGCTCAGTGCTCAGGGTGCTGGATGCTCAGTACTCAGGGTGCTGGGTGCTCAGTGCTCAGGGTGCTGGGTGCTCAGTACTCAGGGTGCTGGGTGCTCAGTGCTCAGGGTGTTTGGTGCTCAGTACTCAGGGTGCTCATTGCTCAGTACTCAGGGTGCTCAGTGCTCAGTACTCAGGGTGCTCAGTGCTCAGGGTGCTAGGTGCTCAGTGCTCGGGGTGCTGGGTGCTCAGTCCTCAGGGTGCTGGGTGCTCAGTGCTCAGGGTGCTCGGTGCTCAGTGCTCAGGGTGCTGGGTGCTCAGTGCTCAGGGTGCTGGGTACTCAGTGCTTGGGGTGCTGGGTGCTCAGTACTCAGGGTGCTGGGTGCTCAGTGCTCGGGGTGCTGGGTGCTCAGTACTCGGGGTGCTCGCTGCACAGTACTCAGGGTGCTGGGTGCTCAGTGCTCAGGGTGCTGGGTGCTCAGTACTCAGGGTGCTCTGTGCTTAGTACTCAGGGTGCTGGGTGCTCAGTACTCCGGTGTGCTGGGTGCTCAGTGCTCGGGGTGCTCGGTGCTCAGTATGTTGGGTGCTCACTACTCAGGGTGCTGGGTGCTCATTGCTCAGGGTGCTGGGTGCTCAGTGCTCAGGGTGCTGGGTGCTCAGTGCTCAGGGTGCTGGGTGCTCAGTACTCAGGGTGCTGGGTGTGCAGTGCTCGGGGTGCTGGGTGCTCAGTGCTCATTGTGCTGGGTGCTCAGTGCTCAGCGTGCTGGGTGCTCAGTACTCGGGGTGCTGGGTGCTCAGTACTCATGGTGCGGGGTGCTCAGTACCCAGGGTGCTGGGTGATCAGTACTCGGGTGCTGGGTGCTCAGTGCTCAGGGTGTTGGGTGCTCAGTGCTCGGGGTGCTGGGTGCTCAGTGCTCAGTACTCAGGGTGCTGGGTGCTCCGTGCTCGGGGTGCTGGGTGCTCAGTGCTCAGTACTCAGGGTGCTGGATGCTCAGTGCTCAGGGTGCTGTGTGCTCAGTGCTCAGGGTGCTGGGTGCTCAGTGCTCAGGGTGCTGGGTGCTCAGTACTCAGGGTGCTCGGTGCTTAGTACTCAGGGTGCTGGGTGCTCAGTACTTCGGGTGCTGGGTGCTCTGTGCTCGGGGTGCTCGGTGCTCAGTGCTCAAGGTGCTGGGTTCTCTGTACTCAGGGTGCTCATTGCTCAGGGTGCTGGGTGCTCAGTACTCAGGGTGCTGGGTGCTCAGTGGTCAGGGTGCTCGGTGCTCAGTACGTTGGGTGCTCAGTACTCAGGTGCTGGGTGCTCAGTACTCAGGGTGCTGGGTGCTCAGTGCTCAGGGTGCTGGGTGCTCAGTGCTCAGGGTGCTGGGTGCTCGGTGCTCAGGGTGCTGGGTGCTCAGTGCTCGGGGTGCTCGGTGCTCAGTACGCTGGGTGCTCAGTACTCAGGGTGCTGGGTGCTCAGTACTCAGGGTGCTCGGTGCTAACTACTCAGGGTGCTGGGTGCTCAGTGCTCGGGGTGCTGGGTGCTCAGTGCTCATTGTGCTGGGTGCTCAGTGCTCAGCGTGCTGGGTGCTCGGTGCTCAGGGTGCTGGGTGCTCAGTGCTCGGGGTGCTCGGTGCTCAGTACGCTGGGTGCTCAGTACTCAGGGTGCTGGGTGCTCAGTACTCAGGGTGCTCGGTGCTAACTACTCAGGGTGCTGGGTGCTCAGTGCTCGGGGTGCTGGGTGCTCAGTAATCAGGGTGCTGGGTGCTAAGTGCTCGGGGTTCTCGGTGCTCAGTACGCTGGGTGCTCAGTACTCAGGGTGCTGGGTGCTCAGTACTCAGGGTGCTCAGTGCTCAGTACTTAGGGTGCTCAGTGCTCAGTGCTCAGGGTGCTGGGTGCTCAGTGCTCGGGGTGCTGGGTGCTCAGTGCTCGGGTTGCTGGGTGCTCAGTGCTCGGGGTGCTGGGTGCTCAGTGCTCAGGGTGCTGGGTGCTCAGTGCTCAGAGTGCTGGGTGCTCAGTACTCAGGGTGCTCGGTGCTCAGTACTCAGAGTGCTCAGAGCTCAGTACTCAGCGTGCTGGATGCTCAGTGCTCAGGGTGCTCGGTGCTCAGTACTCAGGGTGCTCAGTGCTCAGTACTCAGCTTGCTGGGTGCTCAGTGCTCAGGGTGCTGGGTGCTCAGTACTCAGGGTGCTGGGTGCTTAGTACTCAGGGTGCTCGGTCCTCAGTGCTCAGGGTGCTGGGTGCTCAGTACTCAGGGTGCTGGGTGCTCAGTGCTCAGGGTGCTCAGTGCTCAGTACTCAGGGTGCTCGGTGCTCAGTGCTCAGGGTGCTCAGTGCTCAGTACTCAGGGTGCTCAGTGCTCAGTGCTCAGGGTGCTGGGTGCTCAGTGCTCGGGGTGCTGGGTGCTCAGTGCTCAGGGTGCTGGGTGCTCAGTACTCAGGTTGCTCAGTGCTCAGGGTGCTGGGTGCTCAGTGCTCAGTACACAGGGTGCTGAGTGCTCAGTGCTCTGGGTGCTGGGTGCTCAGTGCTCAGTACTCAGGGTGCTGGCTGCTCAGTGCTCAGGGTGCTGGATGCTCAGTACTCAGGGTGCTGGGTGCTCAGTGCTCAGGGTGCTGGGTGCTCAGTACTCAGGGTGCTGGGTGCTCAGTGCTCAGGGTGCTTGGTGCTCAGTACTCAGGGTGCTCATTGCTCAGTACTCAGGGTGCTCAGTGCTCAGTACTCAGGGTGCTCAGTGCTCAGGGTGCTAGGTGCTCAGTGCTCGGGGTGCTGGGTGCTCAGTCCTCAGGGTGCTGGGTGCTCAGTGCTCAGGGTGCTCGGTGCTCAGTGCTCAGGGTGCTGGGTGCTCAGTGCTCAGGGTGCTGGGTACTCAGTGCTTGGGGTGCTGGGTGCTCAGTACTCAGGGTGCTGGGTGCTCAGTACTCAGGGTGCTGGGTGTCCAGTGCTCGGGGTGCTGGGTGCTCAGTGCTCGGGGTGCTGGGTGCTCAGTACTCGGGGTGCTCGCTGCACAGTACTCAGGGTGCTGGGTGCTCAGTGCTCAGGGTGCTGGGTGCTCAGTACTCAGGGTGCTCTGTGCTTAGTACTCAGGGTGCTGGGTGCTCAGTACTCCGGGTGCTGGGTGCTCAGTGCTCGGGGTGCTCGGTGCTCAGTACGTTGGGTGCTCACTACTCAGGGTGCTGGGTGCTCATTGCTCAGGGTGCTGGGTGCTCAGTGCTCAGGGTGCTGGGTGCTCAGTGCTCAGGGTGCTGGGTGCTCAGTACTCAGGGTGCTGGGTGTGCAGTGCTCGGGGTGCTGGGTGCTCAGTGCTCATTGTGCTGGGTGCTCAGTGCTCAGCGTGCTGGGTGCTCAGTACTCGGGGTGCTGGGTGCTCAGTACTCATGGTGCGGGGTGCTCAGTACCCAGGGTGCTGGGTGATCAGTACTCGGGTGCTGGGTGCTCAGTGCTCAGGGTGTTGGGTGCTCAGTGCTCGGGGTGCTGGGTGCTCAGTGCTCAGTACTCAGGGTGCTGGGTGCTCCGTGCTCTGGGTGCTGGGTGCTCAGTGCTCAGTACTCAGGGTGCTGGATGCTCAGTGCTCAGGGTGCTGTGTGCTCAGTGCTCAGGGTGCTGGGTGCTCAGTGCTCAGGGTGCTGGGTGCTCAGTACTCAGGGTGCTCGGTGCTTAGTACTCAGGGTGCTGGGTGCTCAGTACTTCGGTTGCTGGGTGCTCTGTGCTCGGGGTGCTCGGTGCTCAGTGCTCAAGGTGCTGGGTTCTCTGTACTCAGGGTGCTCATTGCTCAGGGTGCTGGGTGCTCAGTACTCAGGGTGCTGGGTGCTCAGTGGTCAGGGTGCTCGGTGCTCAGTACGTTGGGTGCTCAGTACTCAGGTGCTGGGTGCTCAGTACTCAGGGTGCTGGGTGCTCAGTGCTCAGGGTGCTGGGTGCTCAGTGCTCAGGGTGCTGGGTGCTCGGTGCTCGGGGTGCTGGGTGCTCAGTGCTCGGGGTGCTCGGTGCTCAGTACGCTGGGTGCTCAGTACTCAGGGTGCTGGGTGCTCAGTACTCAGGGTGCTCGGTGCTAACTACTCAGGGTGCTGAGTGCTCAGTGCTCGGGGTGCTGGGTGCTCAGTACTCAGGGTGCTGGGTGCTAAGTGCTCGGGGTTCTCGGTGCTCAGTACGCTGGGTGCTCAGTACTCAGGGTGCTGGGTGCTCAGTACTCAGGGTGCTCAGTGCTGAGTACTTAGGGTGCTCAGTGCTCAGTGCTCAGGGTGCTGGGTGCTCAGTGCTCGGGGTGCTGGGTGCTCAGTGCTCGGGTTGCTGGGTGCTCAGTGCTCGGGGTGCTGGGTGCTCAGTGCTCAGGGTGCTGGGTGCTCAGTGCTCAGAGTGCTGGGTGCTCAGTACTCAGGGTGCTCGGTGCTCAGTACTCAGAGTGCTCAGAGCTCAGTACTCAGCGTGCTGGATGCTCAGTGCTCAGGGTGCTCGGTGCTCAGTACTCAGGGTGCTCAGTGCTCAGTACTCAGCTTGCTGGGTGCTCAGTGCTCAGGGTGCTGGGTGCTCAGTACTCAGGGTGCTGGGTGCTTAGTACTCAGGGTGCTCGGTCCTCAGTGCTCAGGGTGCTGGGTGCTCAGTACTCAGAGTGCTCGGTGCTCAGTGCTCAGGGTGCTCAGTGCTCAGTACTCAGGGTGCTCAGTGCTCAGTGCTCAGGGTGCTGGGGGCTCAGTGCTCGGGGTGCTGGGTGCTCAGTGCTCAGGGTGCTGGGTGCTCAGTACTCAGGGTGCTCAGTGCTCAGGTTGCTGGGTGCTCAGTGCTCAGTACACAGGGTGCTGAGTGCTCAGTGCTCTGGGTGCTGGGTGCTCAGTGCTCAGTACTCAGGGTGCTGGCTGCTCAGTGCTCAGGGTGCTGGATGCTCAGTACTCAGGGTGCTGGGTGCTCAGTGCTCAGGGTGCTGGGTGCTCATTACTCAGGGTGCTGGGTGCTCAGTGCTCAGGGTGCTTGGTGCTCAGTACTCAGGGTGCTCATTGCTCAGTACTCAGGGTGCTCAGTGCTCAGTACTCAGGGTGCTCAGTGCTCAGGGTGCTAGGTGCTCAGTGCTCGGGGTGCTGGGTGCTCAGTCCTCAGGGTGCTGGGTGCTCAGTGCTCAGGGTGCTCGGTGCTCAGTGCTCAGGGTGCTGGCTGCTCAGTACTCAGGGTGCTGGGTGCTCAGTGCTCGGGGTGCTGGGTGCTCAGTACTCAGGGGGCTGGGTGCTCAGTACTCGGGTGCTCGGTGCTCAGTGCTCAGGGTGCTGGGTGCTCAGTGCTCTGGGTGCTGGGTGCTCAGTGCTCAGTACTCAGGGTGCTGGGTGCTCAGTGCTCGGGGTGCAGGGTGCTCAGTGCTCAGTACTCAGGGTGCTGGGTGCTCAGTGCTCAGGGTGCTGGGTGCTCAGTGCTCAGGGTGCTGGGTGCTCAGTACTCAGGGTGCTGGGTGCTCAGTGCTCAGAGTGCTGGGTGGTCAGTGCTCGGGGTGCTCGGTGCTCAGTGCTCAATGTGCTGGGTGCTCAGTACTCAGGGTGCTCACTGCACAGGGTCCTGGGTGCTCAGTACTCAGGGTGCTGGGTGCTCAGTGCTCAGGTTGCTCGGTGCTCAGTACGTTGGGTGCTCAGTACTCAGGGTGCTGGGTGCTCAGTGCTCAGGGTGCTGGGTGCTCAGTGCTCAGGGTGCTGGGTGTTCAGTGCTCAGGGTGCTTTGTGCTCGGTGCTCGGGGTGCTGGGTGCTCAGTGCTCGGGGTGCTCGGAGCTCAATACTCAGGGTGCTCACTGCTCAGTACTCCGGCTGCTGGGTGCTCAGTGCAAGGGGTGCTGATTGCTCAGTCCTCGGGGTGCTCGGTGCTCATTACGCTGGGTGCTCAGTACTCGGGGTGCTGGGTGCTCAGTACTCAGGGTGCTGGGTGCTCAGTACTCAGGGTGCTGGGTTCTTAGTACTCAGGGTGCTCAGTGCTCAGGGTGCTGGGTGCTCAGTACTCATGGTGCTGGGTGCTCAGTGCTCAGGGTGCTCAGTGCTCAGTACTCAGGGTGCTCAGTGCTCATTGCTCTGGGTGCTGGGTGCTCAGTGCTCGGGGTTCTGGGTGCTCAGTTCTCAGGGTGCTGGGTGCTCAGTACTCAGGGTGCTCAGTGCTCAGCGTGCTGGGTGCTCAGTGCTCGGGGTGCTGGGTACTCAGTGCTCAGTACACAGGGTTCTGAGTGCTCAGTGCTCGGGGTGCTGGGTGCTCAGTGCTCGGGGTGCTGGATGCTCAGTACTCAGGGTGCTGGGTGCTCAGTGCTCACAGTGCTGGGTGCTCAGTACTCAGGGTGCTGGGTCCTCAGTGCTCAGGGTGCTGGGTGCTCAGTGCTCGGGGTGCTCGGTGCTCAGTGCTCAGGGTGCTGGGTGATCAGTACTCAGGGTGCTCATTGCTCAGGGTGCTGGGTGCTCAGTATTCATGGTGCTGGGTGCTCAGTACTCAGGGTGCTCAGTGCTCAGTACTCAGGGTGCTGGGTGCTCAGTGCTCAGGGTGCTGGGTGCTCAGTACTCAGGGTGCTGGGTGCTCGGTGCTCAGGGTGCTGGGTGCTCAGTGCTCAGGGTGCTGGGTGCTCGGTGCTCGGGGTGCTGGGTGCTCAGTGCTCGGGGTGCTCGGTGCTCAGTACTCAGGGTGCTCAGTGCTCAGTAGTCAGGGTGCTGGGTGCTCAGTGCTCAGGGTGCTGGGTGCTCAGTACTCAGGGTGCTGGGTGCTCGGTGCTCAGTACGCTGGGTGCTCAGTACTCAGGGTGCTGGGTGCTCAGTACTCAGGGTGCTCGGTGCTCACTACTCAGGGTGCTGGGTGCTCAGTGCTCGCGGTGCTGGGTGCTCAGTACTCAGGGTGCTGGGTGCTCAGTGCTCGGGGTGCTCGGTGCTCAGTACGCTGGGTGCTCAGTACTCAGGGTGCTGGGTGCTCAGTACTCAGGGTGCTCAGTGCTCAGTACTTAGGGTGCTCAGTGCTCAGTGCTCAGGGTGCTGGGTGCTCAGTGCTCGGGGTGCTGGGTGCTCAGTGCTCAGGGTGCTGGGTGCTGGGTGCTCAGTGCTCGGGGTGCTGGGTGCTCAGTGCTCAGGGTGCTGGGTGCTCAGTGCTCAGAGTGCTGGGTGCTCAGTACTCAGGGTGCTCGGTGCTCAGTACTCAGAGTGCTCAGTGCTCAGTACTCAGCGTGCTGGGTGCTCAGTGCTCTGGGTGCTAGGTGCTCAGTACTCAGGGTGCTCAGTGCTCAGTACTCAGCGTGCTGGGTGCTCAGTGCTCAGGGTGCTGGGTGCTCAGTACTCAAGGTGCTGGGTGCTTAGTACTCAGGGTGCTCGGTCCTCAATGCTCAGGGTGCTGGGTGCTCAGTACTCAGGGTGCTGGGTGCTCAGTGCTCAGGGTGCTCAGTGCTCAGTACTCAGGGTGCTCGGTGCTCAGTGCTCAGGGTGCTCAGTGCTCAGTACTCAGGGTGCTCAGTGCTCAGTTCTCTGGGTGCTGGGTGCTCAGTGCTCGGGGTGCTGGGTGCTCAGTGCTCAGGGTGCTGGGTGCTCAGTACTCACGGTGCTCAGTGCTCAGGGTGCTGGGTGCTCAGTGCTCAGTACACAGGGTGCTGAGTGCTCAGTGCTCTGGGGGCTGGGTGCTCAGTGCTCAGTACTCAGGGTGCTGGCTGCTCAGTGCTCGGGGTGCTGGATGCTCAGTATTCAGGGTGCTGGGTGCTCAGTGATCAGGGTGCTGGGTGCTCAGTACTCAGGGTGCTGGGTGCTCAGTGCTCAGGGTGCTGGGTGCTCAGTACTCAGTGTGCTGGGTCCTCAGTTCTCAGGGTGCTGGGTGCTCAGTGCTCGGGGTGCTCAGTACTCAGGGTGCTGTGTGTTCAGTGCTCAGGGTACAGGGTGCTCAGTACTCAGGGTGCTCGGTGCTTAGTACTCAGGGTGCTGGGTGCTCAGTACTCCGGGTGCTGGGTGCTCAGTGCTCGGGGTGCTCGGTGCTCAGTGCTCAGGGTGCTGGGTGCTCAGTACTCAGGGTGCTCTTTGCTCCGGGTCCTGGGTGCTCAGTACTCAGGGTGTTGGGTGCTCAATACTCAGGGTGCTCAGTGCTCAGTACTCAGGGTGCTCAGTGCTCAGTACTCAGGGTTCTCAGTGCTCAGGGTGCTGGGTGCTCAGTGCTCGGGGTGCTGGGTGCTCAGTGCTCAGGGTGCTGGGTGCTCAGTGCTCAGGGTGCTGGGTGCTCAGTGCTCAGGGTGCTCGGTGCTCAGTGCTCAGGTTGCTGGGTGCTCAGTACTCAGGGTGCTTGGTGCTCAGTACTCAGGGTGCTCATTGCTCAGTACTCAGGGTGCTCAGTGCTCAGTACTCAGGGTGCTCAGTGCTCAGGGTGCTAGGTGCTCAGTGCTCGGGGTGCTGGGTGCTCAGTCCTCAGGGTGCTGGGTGCTCAGTGCTCAGGGTGCTCGGTGCTCAGTGCTCAGGGTGCTGGCTGCTCAGTACTCAGGGTGCTGGGTGCTCAGTGCTCGGGGTGCTGGGTGCTCAGTGCTCAGGGTGCTGGGTGCTCAGTACTCAGGGTGCTGGGTTCTTAGTACTCAGGGTGCTCAGTGCTCAGGGTGCTGGGTGCTCAGTACTCATGGTGCTGGGTGCTCAGTGCTCAGGGTGCTCAGTGCTCAGTACTCAGGGTGCTCAGTGCTCATTGCTCTGGGTGCTGGGTGCTCAGTGCTCGGGGTTCTGGGTGCTCAGTTCTCAGGGTGCTGGGTGCTCAGTACTCAGGGTGCTCAGTGCTCAGCGTGCTGGGTGCTCAGTGCTCGGGGTGCTGGGTACTCAGTGCTCAGTACACAGGGTTCTGAGTGCTCAGTGCTCGGGGTGCTGGGTGCTCAGTGCTCGGGGTGCTGGATGCTCAGTACTCAGGGTGCTGGGTGCTCAGTGCTCACAGTGCTGGGTGCTCAGTACTCAGGGTGCTGGGTCCTCAGTGCTCAGGGTGCTGGGTGCTCAGTGCTCGGGGTGCTCGGTGCTCAGTGCTCAGGGTGCTGGGTGATCAGTACTCAGGGTGCTCATTGCTCAGGGTGCTGGGTGCTCAGTATTCATGGTGCTGGGTGCTCAGTACTCAGGGTGCTCAGTGCTCAGTACTCAGGGTGCTGGGTGCTCAGTGCTCAGGGTGCTGGGTGCTCAGTACTCAGGGTGCTGGGTGCTCGGTGCTCAGGGTGCTGGGTGCTCAGTGCTCAGGGTGCTGGGTGCTCGGTGCTCGGGGTGCTGGGTGCTCAGTGCTCGGGGTGCTCGGTGCTCAGTACTCAGGGTGCTCAGTGCTCAGTAGTCAGGGTGCTGGGTGCTCAGTGCTCAGGGTGCTGGGTGCTCAGTACTCAGGGTGCTGGGTGCTCGGTGCTCAGTACGCTGGGTGCTCAGTACTCAGGGTGCTGGGTGCTCAGTACTCAGGGTGCTCGGTGCTCACTACTCAGGGTGCTGGGTGCTCAGTGCTCGCGGTGCTGGGTGCTCAGTACTCAGGGTGCTGGGTGCTCAGTGCTCGGGGTGCTCGGTGCTCAGTACGCTGGGTGCTCAGTACTCAGGGTGCTGGGTGCTCAGTACTCAGGGTGCTCAGTGCTCAGTACTTAGGGTGCTCAGTGCTCAGTGCTCAGGGTGCTGGGTGCTCAGTGCTCGGGGTGCTGGGTGCTCAGTGCTCAGGGTGCTGGGTGCTGGGTGCTCAGTGCTCGGGGTGCTGGGTGCTCAGTGCTCAGGGTGCTGGGTGCTCAGTGCTCAGAGTGCTGGGTGCTCAGTACTCAGGGTGCTCGGTGCTCAGTACTCAGAGTGCTCAGTGCTCAGTACTCAGCGTGCTGGGTGCTCAGTGCTCTGGGTGCTAGGTGCTCAGTACTCAGGGTGCTCAGTGCTCAGTACTCAGCGTGCTGGGTGCTCAGTGCTCAGGGTGCTGGGTGCTCAGTACTCAAGGTGCTGGGTGCTTAGTACTCAGGGTGCTCGGTCCTCAATGCTCAGGGTGCTGGGTGCTCAGTACTCAGGGTGCTGGGTGCTCAGTGCTCAGGGTGCTCAGTGCTCAGTACTCAGGGTGCTCGGTGCTCAGTGCTCAGGGTGCTCAGTGCTCAGTACTCAGGGTGCTCAGTGCTCAGTTCTCTGGGTGCTGGGTGCTCAGTGCTCGGGGTGCTGGGTGCTCAGTGCTCAGGGTGCTGGGTGCTCAGTACTCACGGTGCTCAGTGCTCAGGGTGCTGGGTGCTCAGTGCTCAGTACACAGGGTGCTGAGTGCTCAGTGCTCTGGGGGCTGGGTGCTCAGTGCTCAGTACTCAGGGTGCTGGCTGCTCAGTGCTCGGGGTGCTGGATGCTCAGTATTCAGGGTGCTGGGTGCTCAGTGATCAGGGTGCTGGGTGCTCAGTACTCAGGGTGCTGGGTGCTCAGTGCTCAGGGTGCTGGGTGCTCAGTACTCAGTGTGCTGGGTCCTCAGTTCTCAGGGTGCTGGGTGCTCAGTGCTCGGGGTGCTCAGTACTCAGGGTGCTGTGTGTTCAGTGCTCAGGGTACAGGGTGCTCAGTACTCAGGGTGCTCGGTGCTTAGTACTCAGGGTGCTGGGTGCTCAGTACTCCGGGTGCTGGGTGCTCAGTGCTCGGGGTGCTCGGTGCTCAGTGCTCAGGGTGCTGGGTGCTCAGTACTCAGGGTGCTCTTTGCTCCGGGTCCTGGGTGCTCAGTACTCAGGGTGTTGGGTGCTCAATACTCAGGGTGCTCAGTGCTCAGTACTCAGGGTGCTCAGTGCTCAGTACTCAGGGTTCTCAGTGCTCAGGGTGCTGGGTGCTCAGTGCTCGGGGTGCTGGGTGCTCAGTGCTCAGGGTGCTGGGTGCTCAGTGCTCAGGGTGCTGGGTGCTCAGTGCTCAGGGTGCTCGGTGCTCAGTGCTCAGGTTGCTGGGTGCTCAGTACTCAGGGTGCTTGGTGCTCAGTACTCAGGGTGCTCATTGCTCAGTACTCAGGGTGCTCAGTGCTCAGTACTCAGGGTGCTCAGTGCTCAGGGTGCTAGGTGCTCAGTGCTCGGGGTGCTGGGTGCTCAGTCCTCAGGGTGCTGGGTGCTCAGTGCTCAGGGTGCTCGGTGCTCAGTGCTCAGGGTGCTGGCTGCTCAGTACTCAGGGTGCTGGGTGCTCAGTGCTCGGGGTGCTGGGTGCTCAGTACTCAGGGTGCTGGGTGCTCAGTACTCGGGTGCTCGGTGCTCAGTGCTCAGGGTGCTGGGTGCTCAGTGCTCTGGGTGCTGGGTGCTCAGTGCTCAGTACTCAGGGTGCTGGGTGCTCAGTGCTCGGGGTGCAGGGTGCTCAGTGCTCAGTACTCAGGGTGCTGGGTGCTCAGTGCTCAGGGTGCTGGGTGCTCAGTGCTCAGGGTGCTGGGTGCTCAGTGCTCAGGGTGCTGGGTACTCAGTGCTCGGGGTGCTGCGTGCTCAGTACTCAGGGTGCTGGGTGCTCAGTACTCAGGGTGCTGGGTGCTCAGTGCTCGGGGTGCTGGGTGCTCAGTACTCAGGGTGCTGGGTGCTTGGTGCTCAGGGTGCTGGGTGCTCAGTGCTCAGGGTGCTGGGTGCTCGGTGCTCGGGGTGCTGGGTGCTCAGTGCTCGGGGTGCTCGGTGCTCAGTACTCAGGGTGCTCAGTGCTCAGTACTCAGGGTGCTGGGTGCTCAGTGCTCAGGGTGCTGGGTGCTCAGTACTCAGGGTGCTGGGTGCTCGGTGCTCAGTACGCTGGGAGCTCAGTACTCAGGGTGCTGGGTGCTCAGTACTCAGGGTGCTCGGTGCTCACTACTCAGGGTGCTGGGTGCTCAGTGCTCGGGGTGCTGGGTGCTCAGTACTCAGGGTGCTGGGTGCTCAGTGCTCGGGGTGCTCGGTGCTCAGTACGCTGGGTGCTCAGTACTCAGGGTGCTGGGTGCTCAGTACTCAGGGTGCTCAGTGCTCAGTACTTAGGGTGCTCAGTGCTCAGTGCTCAGGGTGCTGGGTGCTCAGTGCTCGGGGTGCTGGGTGCTCAGTACTCGGGGTGCTGGGTGCTCAGTGCTCGGGGTGCTGGGTGCTCAGTGCTCAGGGTGCTGGGTGCTCAGTGCTCAGAGTGCTGGGTGCTCAGTACTCAGGGTGCTCGGTGCTCAGTACTCAGAGTGCTCAGTGCTCAGTACTCAGCGTGCTGGGTGCTCAGTGCTCTGGGTGCTAGGTGCTCAGTACTCAGGGTGCTCAGTGCTCAGTACTCAGCGTGCTGGGTGCTCAGTGCTCAGGGTGCTGGGTGCTCAGTACTCAGGGTGCTGGGTGCTTAGTACTCAGGGTGCTCGGTCCTCAGTGCTCAGGGTGCTGGGTGCTCAGTACTCAGGGTGCTCGGTGCTCAGTGCTCAGGGTGCTCAGTGCTCAGTACTCAGGGTGCTCAGTGGTCAGTTCTCTGGGTGCTGGGTGCTCAGTGCTCGGGGTGCTGGGTGCTCAGTGATCAGGGTGCTGGGTGCTCAGTACTCACGGTGCTCAGTGCTCAGGGTGCTGGGTGCTCAGTGCTCAGTACACAGGGTGCTGAGTGCTCAGTGCTCTGGGTGCTGGGTGCTCAGTGCTCAGTACTCAGGGTGCTGGCTGCTCAGTGCTCGGGGTGCTGGATGCTCAGTATTCAGTTTGCTGGGTGCTCAGTGCTCAGGGTGCTGGGTGCTCAGTACTCAGGGTGCTGGGTGCTCAGTGCTCAGGGTGCTGGGTGCTCAGTACTCAGGGTGCTGGGTCCTCAGTTCTCAGGGTGCTGGGTGCTCAGTGCTCGGGGTGCTCAGTACTCAGGGTGCTGTGTGTTCAGTGCTCAGGGTACTGGGTGCTCAGTACTCAGGGTGCTCGGTGCTTAGTACTCAGGGTGCTGGGTGCTCAGTACTCCGGGTGCTGGGTGCTCAGTGCTCGGGGTGCTCGGTGCTCAGTGCTCAGGGTGCTGGGTGCTCAGTACTCAGGGTGCTCTTTGCTCCGGGTCCTGGGTGCTCAGTACTCAGGGTGCTGGGTGCTCAATACTCAGGGTGCTCAGTGCTCAGTACTCAGGGTGCTCAGTGCTCAGTACTCAGGGTTCTCAGTGCTCAGGGTGCTGGGTGCTCAGTGCTCGGGGTGCTGGGTGCTCAGTGCTCAGGGTGCTGGGTGCTCAGTGCTCAGGGTGCTGGGTGCTCAGTGCTCAGGGTGCTCGGTGCTCAGTGCTCAGGTTGCTGGGTGCTCAGTACTCAGGGTGCTTGGTGCTCAGTACTCAGGGTGCTCATTGCTCAGTACTCAGGGTGCTCAGTGCTCAGTACTCAGGGTGCTCAGTGCTCAGGGTGCTAGGTGCTCAGTGCTCGGGGTGCTGGGTGCTGAGTCCTCAGGGTGCTGGGTGCTCAGTGCTCAGGGTGCTCGGTGCTCAGTGCTCAGGGTGCTGGCTGCTCAGTACTCAGGGTGCTGGGTGCTCAGTGCTCGGAGTGCTGGGTGCTCAGTACTCAGGGTGCTGGGTGCTCAGTACTCGGGTGCTCGGTGCTCAGTGCTCAGGGTGCTGGGTGCTCAGTGCTCTGGGTGCTGGGTGCTCAGTGCTCAGTACTCAGGGTGCTGGGTGCTCAGTGCTCGGGGTGCAGGGTGCTCAGTGCTCAGTACTCAGGGTGCTGGGTGCTCAGTGCTCAGGGTGCTGGGTGCTCAGTGCTCAGGGTGCTGGGTGCTCAGTGCTCAGGGTGCTGGGTACTCAGTGCTCGGGGTGCTGGGTGCTCAGTACTCAGGGTGCTGGGTGCTCAGTACTCAGGGTGCTGGGTGCCCAGTGCTCGGGGTGCTGGGTGCTCAGTGCTCGGGGTGCTGGGTGCTCAGTACTCGGGGTGCTCGCTGCACAGTACTCAGGGTGCTGGGTGCTCAGTGCTCAGGGTGCTGGGTGCTCAGTACTCAGGGTGCTCTGTGCTTAGTACTCAGGGTGCTGGGTGCTCAGTACTCCGGGTGCTGGGTGCTCAGTGCTCGGGGTGCTCGGTGCTCAGTACGTTGGGTGCTCACTACTCAGGGTGCTGGGTGCTCATTGCTCAGGGTGCTGGGTGCTCAGTGCTCAGGGTGCTCGGTGCTCAGTACTCAGGGTGCTCAGTGCTCAGTACTCAGCTTGCTGGGTGCTCAGTGCTCAGGGTGCTGGGTGCTCAGTGCTCGGGGTGCTGGGTGCTCAGTGCTCAGGGTGCTGGGTGCTCAGTACTCAGGGTGCTCAGTGCTCAGGGTGCTGGGTGCTCAGTGCTCAGTACACAGGGTGCTGAGTGCTCAGTGCTCTGGGTGCTGGGTGCTCAGTGCTCAGTACTCAGGGTGCTGGCTGCTCACTGCTCAGGGTGCTGGATGCTCAGTACTCAGGGTGCTGGGTGCTCAGTGCTCAGGGTGCTGGGTGCTCAGTACTCAGGGTGCTGGGTGCTCAGTGCTCAGGGTGCTTGGTGCTCAGTACTCAGGGTGCTCTGTGCTTAGTACTCAGGGTGCTGGGTGCTCAGTACTCCGGGTGCTGGGTGCTCAGTGCTCGGGGTGCTCGGTGCTCAGTACGTTGGGTGCTCACTACTCAGGGTGCTGGGTGCTCAGTGCTCGGAGTGCTGGGTGCTCAGTACTCAGGGTGCTGGGTGCTCAGTACTCGGGTGCTCGGTGCTCAGTGCTCAGGGTGCTGGGTGCTCAGTGCTCTGGGTGCTGGGTGCTCAGTGCTCAGTACTCAGGGTGCTGGGTGCTCAGTGCTCGGGGTGCAGGGTGCTCAGTGCTCAGTACTCAGGGTGCTGGGTGCTCAGTGCTCAGGGTGCTGGGTGCTCAGTGCTCAGGGTGCTGGGTGCTCAGTGCTCAGGGTGCTGGGTACTCAGTGCTCGGGGTGCTGGGTGCTCAGTACTCAGGGTGCTGGGTGCTCAGTACTCAGGGTGCTGGGTGCCCAGTGCTCGGGGTGCTGGGTGCTCAGTGCTCGGGGTGCTGGGTGCTCAGTACTCGGGGTGCTCGCTGCACAGTACTCAGGGTGCTGGGTGCTCAGTGCTCAGGGTGCTGGGTGCTCAGTACTCAGGGTGCTCTGTGCTTAGTACTCAGGGTGCTGGGTGCTCAGTACTCCGGGTGCTGGGTGCTCAGTGCTCGGGGTGCTCGGTGCTCAGTACGTTGGGTGCTCACTACTCAGGGTGCTGGGTGCTCATTGCTCAGGGTGCTGGGTGCTCAGTGCTCAGGGTGCTCGGTGCTCAGTACTCAGGGTGCTCAGTGCTCAGTACTCAGCTTGCTGGGTGCTCAGTGCTCAGGGTGCTGGGTGCTCAGTGCTCGGGGTGCTGGGTGCTCAGTGCTCAGGGTGCTGGGTGCTCAGTACTCAGGGTGCTCAGTGCTCAGGGTGCTGGGTGCTCAGTGCTCAGTACACAGGGTGCTGAGTGCTCAGTGCTCTGGGTGCTGGGTGCTCAGTGCTCAGTACTCAGGGTGCTGGCTGCTCACTGCTCAGGGTGCTGGATGCTCAGTACTCAGGGTGCTGGGTGCTCAGTGCTCAGGGTGCTGGGTGCTCAGTACTCAGGGTGCTGGGTGCTCAGTGCTCAGGGTGCTTGGTGCTCAGTACTCAGGGTGCTCATTGCTCAGTACTCAGGGTGCTCAGTGCTCAGTACTCAGGGTGCTCAGTGCTCAGGGTGCTAGGTGCTCAGTGCTCGGGGTGCTGGGTGCTCAGTCCTCAGGGTGCTGGGTGCTCAGTGCTCAGGGTGCTCGGTGCTCAGTGCTCAGGGTGCTGGCTGCTCAGTACTCAGGGTGCTGGGTGCTCAGTGCTCGGGGTGCTGGGTGCTCAGTACTCAGGGTGCTGGGTGCTCAGTACTCGGGTGCTCGGTGCTCAGTGCTCAGGGTGCTGGGTGCTCAGTGCTCTGGGTGCTGGGTGCTCAGTGCTCAGTACTCAGGGTGCTGGGTGCTCAGTGCTCGGGGTGCAGGGTGCTCAGTGCTCAGTACTCAGGGTGCTGGGTGCTCAGTGCTCAGGGTGCTGGGTGCTCAGTGCTCAGGGTGCTGGGTGCTCAGTGCTCAGGGTGCTGGGTACTCAGTGCTCGGGGTGCTGGGTGCTCAGTACTCAGGGTGCTGGGTGCTCAGTACTCAGGGTGCTGGGTGCTCAGTGCTCGGGGTGCTGGGTGCTCAGTACTCAGGGTGCTGGGTGCTCGGTGCTCAGGGTGCTGGGTGCTCAGTGCTCAGGGTGCTGGGTGCTCGGTGCTCGGGGTGCTGGGTGCTCAGTGCTCGGGGTGCTCGGTGCTCAGTACTCAGGGTGCTCAGTGCTCAGTACTCAGGGTGCTGGGTGCTCAGTGCTCAGGGTGCTGGGTGCTCAGTACTCAGGGTGCTGGGTGCTCGGTGCTCAGTACGCTGGGTGCTCAGTACTCAGGGTGCTGGGTGCTCAGTACTCAGGGTGCTCGGTGCTCACTACTCAGGGTGCTGGGTGCTCAGTGCTCGGGGTGCTGGGTGCTCAGTACTCAGGGTGCTGGGTGCTCAGTGCTCGGGGTGCTCGGTGCTCAGTACGCTGGGTGCTCAGTACTCAGGGTGCTGGGTGCTCAGTACTCAGGGTGCTCAGTGCTCAGTACTTAGGGTGCTCAGTGCTCAGTGCTCAGGGTGCTGGGTGCTCAGTGCTCGGGGTGCTGGGTGCTCAGTGCTCGGGGTGCGGGGTGCTCAGTGCTCGGGGTGCTGGGTGCTCAGTGCTCAGGGTGCTGGGTGCTCAGTGCTCAGAGTGCTGGGTGCTCAGTACTCAGGGTGCTCGGTGCTCAGTACTCAGAGTGCTCAGTGCTCAGTACTCAGCGTGCTGGGTGCTCAGTGCTCTGGGTGCTAGGTGCTCAGTACTCAGGGTGCTCAGTGCTCAGTACTCAGCGTGCTGGGTGCTCAGTGCTCAGGGTGCTGGGTGCTCAGTACTCAGGGTGCTGGGTGCTTAGTACTCAGGGTGCTCGGTCCTCAGTGCTCAGGGTGCTGGGTGCTCAGTACTCAGGGTGCTGGGTGCTCAGTGCTCAGGGTGCTCAGTGCTCAGTACTCAGGGTGCTCGGTGCTCAGTGCTCAGGGTGCTCAGTGCTCATTACTCAGGGTGCTCAGTGGTCAGTTCTCTGGGTGCTGGGTGCTCAGTGCTCGGGGTGCTGGGTGCTCAGTGCTCAGGGTGCTGGGTGCTCAGTACTCACGGTGCTCAGTGCTCAGGGTGCTGGGTGCTCAGTGCTCAGTACACAGGGTGCTGAGTGCTCAGTGCTCTGGGTGCTGGGTGCTCAGTGCTCAGGGTGCTGGGTGCTCAGTGCTCAGGGTGCTGGGTACTCAGTGCTCGGGGTGCTGGGTGCTCAGTACTCAGGGTGCTGGGTGCTCAGTACTCAGGGTGCTGGGTGCCCAGTGCTCGGGGTGCTAGGTGCTCAGTGCTCGGGGTGCTGGGTGCTCAGTACTCGGGGTGCTCGCTGCACAGTACTCAGGGTGCTGGGTGCTCAGTGCTCAGGGTGCTGGGTGCTCAGTACTCAGGGTGCTCTGTGCTTAGTACTCAGGGTGCTGGGTGCTCAGTACTCCGGGTGCTGGGTGCTCAGTGCTCGGGGTGCTCGGTGCTCAGTACGTTGGGTGCTCACTACTCAGGGTGCTGGGTGCTCATTGCTCAGGGTGCTGGGTGCTCAGTGCTCAGGGTGCTGGGTGCTCAGTGCTCAGGGTGCTGGGTGCTCAGTACTCAGGGTGCTGGGTGTGCAGTGCTCGGGGTGCTGGGTGCTCAGTGCTCATTGTGCTGGGTGCTCAGTGCTCAGCGTGCTGGGTGCTCAGTACTCGGGGTGCTGGGTGCTCAGTACTCATGGTGCGGGGTGCTCAGTACCCAGGGTGCTGGGTGATCAGTACTCGGGTGCTGGGTGCTCAGTGCTCAGGGTGTTGGGTGCTCAGTGCTTGGGGTGCTGGGTGCTCAGTGCTCAGTACTCAGGGTGCTGGGTGCTCCGTGCTCGGGGTGCTGGGTGCTCAGTGCTCAGTACTCAGGGTGCTGGATGCTCAGTGCTCAGGGTGCTGTGTGCTCAGTGCTCAGGGTGCTGGGTGCTCAGTGCTCAGGGTGCTGGGTGCTCAGTACTCAGGGTGCTCGGTGCTTAGTACTCAGGGTGCTGGGTGCTCAGTACTTCATGTGCTGGGTGCTCAGTGCTCGGGGTGCTCGGTGCTCAGTGCTCAAGGTGCTGGGTTCTCTGTACTCAGGGTGCTCATTGCTCAGGGTGCTGGGTGCTCAGTACTCAGGGTGCTGGGTGCTCAGTGGTCAGGGTGCTCGGTGCTCAGAACGTTGGGTGCTCAGTACTCAGGTGCTGGGTGCTCAGTACTCAGGGTGCTGGGTGCTCAGTGCTCAGGGTGCTGGGTGCTCAGTGCTCAGGGTGCTGGGTGCTCGGTGCTCGGGGTGCTGGGTGCTCAGTGCTCGGGGTGCTCGGTGCTCAGTACGCTGGGTGCTCAGTACTCAGGGTGCTGGGTGCTCAGTACTCAGGGTGCTCGGTGCTAACTACTCAGGGTGCTGGGTGCTCAGGGCTCGGGGTGCTGGGTGCTCAGTACTCAGGGTGCTGGGTGCTAAGTGCTCGGGGTTCTCGGTGCTCAGTACGCTGGGTGCTCAGTACTCAGGGTGCTGGGTGCTCAGTACTCAGGGTGCCCAGTGCTCAGTACTTAGGGTGCTCAGTGCTCAGTGCTCAGGGTGCTGGGTGCTCAGTGCTCGGGGTGCTGGGTGCTCAGTGCTCGGGTTGCTGGGTGCTCAGTGCTCGGGGTGCTGGGTGCTCAGTGCTCAGGGTGCTGGGTGCTCAGTGCTCAGAGTGCTGGGTGCTCAGTACTCAGGGTGCTCGGTGCTCAGTACTCAGAGTGCTCAGAGCTCAGTACTCAGCGTGCTGGATGCTCAGTGCTCAGGGTGCTCGGTGCTCAGTACTCAGGGTGCTCAGTGCTCAGTACTCAGCTTGCTGGGTGCTCAGTGCTCAGGGTGCTGGGTGCTCAGTACTCAGGGTGCTGGGTGCTTAGTACTCAGGGTGCTCGGTCCTCAGTGCTCAGGGTGCTGGGTGCTCAGTACTCAGGGTGCTGGGTGCTCAGTGCTCAGGGTGCTCAGTGCTCAGTACTCAGGGTGCTCGGTGCTCAGTGCTCAGGGTGCTCAGTGCTCAGTACTCAGGGTGCTCAGTGCTCAGTGCTCAGGGTGCTGGGTGCTCAGTGCTCGGGGTGCTGGGTGCTCAGTGCTCAGGGTGCTGGGTGCTCAGTACTCAGGGTGCTCAGTGCTCAGGGTGCTGGGTGCTCAGTGCTCAGTACACAGGGTGCTGAGTGCTCAGTGGTCTGGGTGCTGGGTGCTCAGTGCTCAGTACTCAGGGTGCTGGCTGCTCAGTGCTCAGGGTGCTGGATGCTCAGTACTCAGGTTGCTGGGTGCTCAGTGCTCAGGGTGCTGGGTGCTCAGTACTCAGGGTGCTGGGTGCTCAGTGCTCAGGGTGCTTGGTGCTCAGTACTCAGGGTGCTCATTGCTCAGTACTCAGGGTGCTCAGTGCTCAGTACTCAGGGTGCTCAGTGCTCAGGGTGCTAGGTGCTCAGTGCTCGGGGTGCTGGGTGCTCAGTCCTCAGGGTGCTGGGTGCTCAGTGCTCAGGGTGCTCGGTGCTCAGTGCTCAGGGTGCTGGGTGCTCAGTGCTCAGGGTGCTGGGTACTCAGTGCTTGGGGTGCTGGGTGCTCAGTACTCAGGGTGCTGGGTGCTCAGTACTCAGGTTGCTGGGTGCCCAGTGCTCGGGGTGCTGGGTGCTCAGTGCTCGGGGTGCTGGGTGCTCAGTACTCGGGGTGCTCGCTGCACAGTACTCAGGGTGCTGGGTGCTCAGTGCTCAGGGTGCTGGGTGCTCAGTACTCAGGGTGCTCTGTGCTTAGTACTCAGGGTGCTGGGTGCTCAGTACTCCGGGTGCTGGGTGCTCAGTGCTCGGGGTGCTCGGTGCTCAGTACGTTGGGTGCTCACTACTCAGGGTGCTGGGTGCTCATTGCTCAGGGTGCTGGATGCTCAGTGCTCAGGGTGCTGGGTGCTCAGTGCTCAGGGTGCTGGGTGCTCAGTACTCAGGGTGCTGGGTGTGCAGTGCTCGGGGTGCTGGGTGCTCAGTGCTCATTGTGCTGGGTGCTCAGTGCTCAGCGTGCTGGGTGCTCAGTACTCGGGGTGCTGGGTGCTCAGTACTCATGGTGCGGGGTGCTCAGTACCCAGGGTGCTGGGTGATCAGTACTCGGGTGCTGGGTGCTCAGTGCTCAGGGTGTTGGGTGCTCAGTGCTCGGGGTGCTGGGTGCACAGTGCTCAGTACTCAGGGTGCTGGGTGCTCCGTGCTCGGGGTGCTGGGTGCTCAGTGCTCAGTACTCAGGGTGCTGGATGCTCAGTGCTCAGGGTGCTGTGTGCTCAGTGCTCAGGGTGCTGGGTGCTCAGTGCTCAGGGTGCTGGGTGCTCAGTACTCAGGGTGCTCGGTGCTTAGTACTCAGGGTGCTGGGTGCTCAGTACTTCGGGTGCTGGGTGCTCAGTGCTCGGGGTGCTCGGTGCTCAGTGCTCAAGGTGCTGGGTTCTCTGTACTCAGGGTGCTCATTGCTCAGGGTGCTGGGTGCTCAGTACTCAGGGTGCTGGGTGCTCAGTGGTCAGGGTGCTCGGTGCTCAGTGCGTTGGGTGCTCAGTACTCAGGTGCTGGGTGCTCAGTACTCAGGGTGCTGGGTGCTCAGTGCTCAGGGTGCTGGGTGCTCAGGGCTCAGGGTGCTGGGTGCTCGGTGCTCGGGGTGCTGGGTGCTCAGTGCTCGGGGTGCTCGGTGCTCAGTACGCTGGGTGCTCAGTACTCAGGGTGCTGGGTGCTCAGTACTCAGGGTGCTCGGTGCTAACTACTCAGGGTGCTGGGTGCTCAGTGCTCGGGGTGCTGGGTGCTCAGTACTCAGGGTGCTGGGTGCTAAGTGCTCGGGGTTCTCGGTGCTCAGTACGCTGGGTGCTCAGTACTCAGGGTGCTGGGTGCTCAGTACTCAGGGTGCTCAGTGCTCAGTACTTAGGGTGCTCAGTGCTCAGTGCTCAGGGTGCTGGGTGCTCAGTGCTCGGGGTGCTGGGTGCTCAGTGCTCGGGTTGCTGGGTGCTCAGTGCTCGGGGTGCTGGGTGCTCAGTGCTCAGGGTGCTGGGTGCTCAGTGCTCAGAGTGCTGGGTGCTCAGTACTCAGGGTGCTCGGTGCTCAGTACTCAGAGTGCTCAGAGCTCAGTACTCAGCGTGCTGGATGCTCAGTGCTCAGGGTGCTCGGTGCTCAGTACTCAGGGTGCTCAGTGCTCAGTACTCAGCTTGCTGGGTGCTCAGTGCTCAGGGTGCTGGGTGCTCAGTACTCAGGGTGCTGGGTGCTTAGTACTCAGGGTGCTCGGTCCTCAGTGCGCAGGGTGCTGGGTGCTCAGTACTCAGGGTGCTGGGTGCTCAGTGCTCAGGGTGCTCAGTGCTCAGTACTCAGGGTGCTCGGTGCTCAGTGCTCAGGGTGCTCAGTGCTCAGTACTCAGGGTGCTCAGTGCTCAGTGCTCAGGGTGCTGGGTGCTCAGTGCTCGGGGTGCTGGGTGCTCAGTGCTCAGGGTGCTGGGTGCTCAGTACTCAGGGTGCTCGGTGCTCAGGGTGCTGGGTGCTCAGTGCTCAGTACACAGGGTGCTGATTGCTCAGTGCTCTGGGTGCTGGGTGCTCAGTGCTCAGTACTCAGGGTGCTGGCTGCTCAGTGCTCAGGGTGCTGGATGCTCAGTACTCAGGGTGCTGGGTGCTCAGTGCTCAGGGTGCTGGGTGCTCAGTACTCAGGGTGCTGGGTGCTCAGTGCTCAGGGTGCTTGGTGCTCAGTACTCAGGGTGCTCATTGCTCAGTACTCAGGGTGCTCAGTGCTCAGTACTCAGGGTGCTCAGTGCTCAGGGTGCTAGGTGCTCAGTGCTCGGGGTGCTGGGTGCTCAGTCCTCAGGGTGCTGGGTGCTCAGTGCTCAGGGTGCTCGGTGCTCAGTGCTCAGGGTGCTGGGTGCTCAGTGCTCAGGGTGCTGGGTACTCAGTGCTTGGGGTGCTGGGTGCTCAGTACTCAGGGTGCTGGGTGCTCAGTACTCAGGGTGCTGGGTGCCCAGTGCTCGGGGTGCTGGGTGCTCAGTGCTCGGGGTGCTGGGTGCTCAGTACTCGGGGTGCTCGCTGCACAGTACTCAGGGTGCTGGGTGCTCAGTGCTCAGGTTGCTGGGTGCTCAGTACTCAGGGTGCTCTGTGCTTAGTACTCAGGGTGCTGGGTGCTCAGTACTCCGGGTGCTGGGTGCTCAGTGCTCGGGGTGCTCGGTGCTCAGTACGTTGTGTGCTCACTACTCAGGGTGCTGGGTGCTCATTGCTCAGGGTGCTGGGTGCTCAGTGCTCAGGGTGCTGGGTGCTCAGTGCTCAGGGTGCTGGGTGCTCAGTACTCAGGGTGCTGGGTGTGCAGTGCTCGGGGTGCTGGGTGCTCAGTGCTCATTGTGCTGGGTGCTCAGTGCTCAGCGTGCTGGGTGCTCAGTACTCGGGGTGCTGGGTGCTCAGTACTCATGGTGCGGGGTGCTCAGTACCCAGGGTGCTGGGTGATCAGTACTCGGGTGCTGGGTGCTCAGTGCTCAGGGTGTTGGGTGCGCAGTGCTCGGGGTGCTGGGTGCTCAGTGCTCAGTACTCAGGGTGCTGGGTGCTCCGTGCTCGGGGTGCTGTGTGCTCAGTGCTCAGTACTCAGGGTGCTGGATGCTCAGTGCTCAGGGTGCTGTGTGCTCAGTGCTCAGGGTGCTGGGTGCTCAGTGCTCAGTGTGCTGGGTGCTCAGTACTCAGGGTGCTCGGTTCTTAGTACTCAGGGTGCTGGGTGCTCAGTACTTCGGGTGCTGGGTGCTCAGTGCTCGGGGTGCTCAGTGCTCAGTGCTCAAGGTGCTGGGTTCTCTGTACTCAGGGTGCTCATTGCTCAGGGTGCTGGGTGCTCAGTACTCAGGGTGCTGGGTGCTCAGTGGTCAGGGTGCTCGGTGCTCAGTGCGTTGGGTGCTCAGTACTCAGGTGCTGGGTGCTCAGTACTCAGGGTGCTGGGTGCTCAGTGCTCAGGGTGCTGGGTGCTCAGTGCTCAGGGTGCTGGGTGCTCGGTGCTCGGGGTGCTGGGTGCTCAGTGCTCGGGGTGCTCGGTGCTCAGTACGCTGGGTGCTCAGTACTCAGGGTGCTGGGTGCTCAGTACTCAGGGTGCTCGGTGCTAACTACGCAGGGTGCTGGGTGCTCAGTGCTCGGGGTGCTGGGTGCTCAGTGCTCATTGTGCTGGGTGCTCAGTGCTCAGCGTGCTGGGTGCTCAGTACTCGGGGTGCTGGGTGCTCAGTACTCATGGTGCGGGGTGCTCAGTACCCAGGGTGCTGGGTGATCAGTACTCGGGTGCTGGGTGCTCAGTGCTCAGGGTGTTGGGTGCTCAGTGCTTGGGGTGCTGGGTGCTCAGTGCTCAGTACTCAGGGTGCTGGGTGCTCCGTGCTCGGGGTGCTGGGTGCTCAGTGCTCAGTACTCAGGGTGCTGGATGCTCAGTGCTCAGGGTGCTGTGTGCTCAGTGCTCAGGGTGCTGGGTGCTCAGTGCTCAGGGTGCTGGGTGCTCAGTACTCAGGGTGCTCGGTGCTTAGTACTCAGGGTGCTGGGTGCTCAGTACTTCGGGTGCTGGGTGCTCAGTGCTCGGGGTGCTCGGTGCTCAGTGCTCAAGGTGCTGGGTTCTCTGTACTCAGGGTGCTCATTGCTCAGGGTGCTGGGTGCTCAGTACTCAGGGTGCTGGGTGCTCAGTGGTCAGGGTGCTCGGTGCTCAGTGCGTTGGGTGCTCAGTACTCAGGTGCTGGGTGCTCAGTACTCAGGGTGCTGGGTGCTCAGTGCTCAGGGTGCTGGGTGCTCAGTGCTCAGGGTGCTGGGTGCTCGGTGCTCGGGGTGCTGGGTGCTCAGTGCTCGGGGTGCTCGGTGCTCAGTACGCTGGGTGCTCAGTACTCAGGGTGCTGGGTGCTCAGTACTCAGGGTGCTCGGTGCTAACTACTCAGGGTGCTGGGTGCTCAGTGCTCGGGGTGCTGGGTGCTCAGTGCTCATTGTGCTGGGTGCTCAGTGCTCAGCGTGCTGGGTGCTCAGTACTCGGGGTGCTGGGTGCTCAGTACTCATGGTGCGGGGTGCTCAGTACCCAGGGTGCTGGGTGATCAGTACTCGGGTGCTGGGTGCTCAGTGCTCAGGGTGTTGGGTGCTCAGTGCTTGGGGTGCTGGGTGCTCAGTGCTCAGTACTCAGGGTGCTGGGTGCTCCGTGCTCGGGGTGCTGGGTGCTCAGTGCTCAGTACTCAGGGTGCTGGATGCTCAGTGCTCAGGGTGCTGTGTGCTCAGTGCTCAGGGTGCTGGGTGCTCAGTGCTCAGGGTGCTGGGTGCTCAGTACTCAGGTTGCTCGGTGCTTAGTACTCAGGGTGCTGGGTGCTCAGTACTTCGGGTGCTGGGTGCTCAGTGCTCGGGGTGCTCGGTGCTCAGTGCTCAAGGTGCTGGGTTCTCTGTACTCAGGGTGCTCATTGCTCAGGGTGCTGGGTGCTCAGTACTCAGGGTGCTGGGTGCTCAGTGGTTAGGGTGCTCGGTGCTCAGTGCGTTGGGTGCTCAGTACTCAGGTGCTGGGTGCTCAGTACTCAGGGTGCTGGGTGCTCAGTGCTCAGGGTGCTGGGTGCTCAGTGCTCAGGGTGCTGGGTGCTCGGTGCTCGGGGTGCTGGGTGCTCAGTGCTCGGGGTGCTCGGTGCTCAGTACGCTGGGTGCTCAGTACTCAGGGTGCTGGGTGCTCAGTACTCAGGGTGCTCGGTGCTAACTACTCAGGGTGCTGGGTGCTCAGTGCTCGGGGTGCTGGGTGCTCAGTACTCAGGGTGCTGGGTGCTAAGTGCTCGGGGTTCTCGGTGCTCAGTACGCTGGGTGCTCAGTACTCAGGGTGCTGGGTGCTCAGTACTCAGGGTGCTCAGTGCTCAGTACTTAGGGTGCTCAGTGCTCAGTGCTCAGGGTGCTGGGTGCTCAGTGCTCGGGGTGCTGGGTGCTCAGTGCTCGGGTTGCTGGGTGCTCAGTGCTCGGGGTGCTGGGTGCTCAGTACTCAGGGTGCTGGGTGCTCAGTACTCAGGGTGCTGGGTGCCCAGTGCTCGGGGTGCTGGGTGCTCAGTGCTCGGGGTGCTGGGTGCTCAGTACTCGGGGTGCTCGCTGCACAGTACTCAGGGTGCTGGGTGCTCAGTGCTCAGGGTGCTGGGTGCTCAGTACTCAGGGTGCTCTGTGCTTAGTACTCAGGGTGCTGGGTGCTCAGTACTCCGGGTGCTGGGTGCTCAGTGCTCGGGGTGCTCGGTGCTCAGTACGTTGGGTGCTCACTACTCAGGGTGCTGGGTGCTCAGTGCTCAGGGTGCTGGGTGCTCAGTGCTCAGGGTGCTGGGTGCTCAGTGCTCAGGGTGCTGGGTGCTCAGTACTCAGGGTGCTGGGTGTGCAGTGCTCGGGGTGCTGGGTGCTCAGTGCTCATTGTGCTGGGTGCTCAGTGCTCAGCGTGCTGGGTGCTCAGTACTCGGGGTGCTGGGTGCTCAGTACTCATGGTGCGGGGTGCTCAGTACCCAGGGTGCTGGGTGATCAGTACTCGGGTGCTGGGTGCTCAGTGCTCAGGGTGTTGGGTGCTCAGTGCTCGGGGTGCTGGGTGCTCAGTGCTCAGTACTCAGGGTGCTGGGTGCTCCGTGCTCGGGGTGCTGGGTGCTCAGTTCTCAGTACTCAGGGTGCTGGATGCTCAGTGCTCAGGGTGCTGTGTGCTCAGTGCTCAGGGTGCTGGGTGCTCAGTGCTCAGGGTGCTGGGTGCTCAGTACTCAGGGTGCTCGGTGCTTAGTACTCAGGGTGCTGGGTGCTCAGTACTTCGGGTGCTGGGTGCTCAGTGCTCGGGGTGCTCGGTGCTCAGTGCTCAAGGTGCTGGGTTCTCTGTACTCAGGGTGCTCATTGCTCAGGGTGCTGGGTGCTCAGTACTCAGGTTGCTGGGTGCTCAGTGGTCAGGGTGCTCGGTGCTCAGTACGTTGTGTGCTCAGTACTCAGGTGCTGGGTGCTCAGTACTCAGGGTGCTGGGTGCTCAGTGCTCAGGGTGCTGGGTGCTCAGTGCTCAGGGTGCTGGGTGCTCGGTGCTCGGGGTGCTGGGTGCTCAGTGCTCGGGGTGCTCGGTGCTCAGTACGCTGGGTGCTCAGTACTCAGGGTGCTGGGTGCTCAGTACTCAGGGTGCTCGGTGCTAACTACTCAGGGTGCTGGGTGCTCAGTGCTCGGGGTGCTGGGTGCTCAGTACTCAGGGTGCTGGGTGCTAAGTGCTCGGGGTTCTCGGTGCTCAGTACGCTGGGTGCTCAGTACTCAGGGTGCTGGGTGCTCAGTACTCAGGGTGCTCAGTGCTCAGTACTTAGGGTGCTCAGTGCTCAGTGCTCAGGGTGCTGGGTGCTCAGTGCTCGGGGTGCTGGGTGCTCAGTGCTCGGGTTGCTGGGTGCTCAGTGCTCGGGGTGCTGGGTGCTCAGTGCTCAGGGTGCTGGGTGCTCAGTGCTCAGAGTGCTGGGTGCTCAGTACTCAGGGTGCTCGGTGCTCATTACTCAGAGTGCTCAGAGCTCAGTACTCAGCGTGCTGGATGCTCAGTGCTCAGGGTGCTCGGTGCTCAGTACTCAGGGTGCTCAGTGCTCAGTACTCAGCTTGCTGGGTGCTCAGTGCTCAGGGTGCTGTGTGCTCAGTACTCAGGGTGCTGGGTGCTTAGTACTCAGGGTGCTCGGTCCTCAGTGCTCAGGGTGCTGGGTGCTCAGTACTCAGGGTGCTGGGTGCTCAGTGCTCAGGGTGCTCAGTGCTCAGTACTCAGGGTGCTCGGTGCTCAGTGCTCAGGGTGCTCAGTGCTCAGTACTCAGGGTGCTCAGTGCTCAGTGCTCAGGGTGCTGGGTGCTCAGTGCTCGGGGTGCTGGGTGCTCAGTGCTCAGGGTACTGGGTGCTCAGTACTCAGGGTGCTCAGTGCTCAGGGTGCTGGGTGCTCAGTGCTCAGTACACAGGGTGCTGAGTGCTCAGTGCTCTGGGTGCTGGGTGCTCAGTGCTCAGTACTCAGGGTGCTGGCTGCTCAGTGCTCAGGGTGCTGGATGCTCAGTACTCAGGGTGCTGGGTGCTCAGTGCTCAGGGTGCTGGGTGCTCAGTACTCAGGGTGCTGGGTGCTCAGTGCTCAGGGTGCTTGGTGCTCAGTACTCAGGGTGCTCATTGCTCAGTACTCAGGGTGCTCAGTGCTCAGTACTCAGGGTGCTCAGTGCTCAGGGTGCTAGGTGCTCAGTGCTCGGGGTGCTGGGTGCTCAGTCCTCAGGGTGCTGGGTGCTCAGTGCTCAGGGTGCTCGGTGCTCAGTGCTCAGGGTGCTGGGTGCTCAGTGCTCAGGGTGCTGGGTACTCAGTTCTCGGGGTGCTGGGTGCTCAGTACTCAGGGTGCTGGGTGCTCAGTACTCAGGGTGCTGGGTGCCCAGTGCTCGGGGTGCTGGGTGCTCAGTGCTCGGGGTGCTGGGTGCTCAGTACTCGGGGTGCTCGCTGCACAGTACTCAGGGTGCTGGGTGCTCAGTGCTCATGGTGCTGGGTGCTCAGTACTCAGGGTGCTCTGTGCTTAGTACTCAGGGTGCTGGGTGCTCAGTACTCCGGGTGCTGGGTGCTCAGTGCTCGGGGTGCTCGGTGCTCAGTACGTTGGGTGATCACTACTCAGGGTGCTGGGTGCTCAGTGCTCAGGGTGCTGGGTGCTCAGTGCTCAGGGTGCTGGGTGCTCAGTGCTCAGGGTGCTGGGTGCTCAGTACTCAGGGTGCTGGGTGTGCAGTGCTCGGGGTGCTGGGTGCTCAGTGCTCATTGTGCTGGGTGCTCAGTGCTCAGCGTGCTGGGTGCTCAGTACTCGGGGTGCTGGGTGCTCAGTACTCATGGTGCGGGGTGCTCAGTACCCAGGGTGCTGGGTGATCAGTACTCGGGTGCTGGGTGCTCAGTGCTCAGGGTGTTGGGTGCTCAGTGCTCGGGGTGCTGGGTGCTCAGTGCTCAGTACTCAGGGTGCTGGGTGCTCCGTGCTCGGGGTGCTGGGTGCTCAGTGCTCAGTACTCAGGGTGCTGGATGCTCAGTGCTCAGGGTGCTGTGTGCTCAGTGCTGAGGGTGCTGGGTGCTCAGTGCTCAGGGTGCTGGGTGCTCACTACTCAGGGTGCTCGGTGCTTAGTACTCAGGGTGCTGGGTGCTCAGTACTTCGGGTGCTGGGTGCTCAGTGCTCGGGGTGCTCGGTGCTCAGTGCTCAAGGTGCTGGGTTCTCTGTACTCAGGGTGCTCATTGCTCAGGGTGCTGGGTGCTCAGTACTCAGGGTGCTGGGTGCTCAGTGGTCAGGGTGCTCGGTGCTCAGTACGTTGGGTGCTCAGTACTCAGGTGCTGGGTGCTCAGTACTCAGGGTGCTGGGTGCTCAGTGCTCAGGGTGCTGGGTGCTCAGTGCTCAGGGTGCTGGGTGCTCGGTGCTCGGGGTGCTGGGTGCTCGGTGCTCGGGTGCTCGGTGCTCAGTACGCTGGGTGCTCAGTACTCAGGGTGCTGGGTGCTCAGTACTCAGGGTGCTCGGTGCTAACTACTCAGGGTGCTGTGTGCTCAGTGCTCGGGGTGCTGGGTGCTCAGTACTCAGGGTGCTGGGTGCTAAGTGCTCGGGGTTCTCGGTGCTCAGTACGCTGGGTGCTCAGTACTCAGGGTGCTGGGTGCTCAGTACTCAGGGTGCTCAGTGCTCAGTACTTAGGGTGCTCAGTGCTCAGTGCTCAGGGTGCTGGGTGCTCAGTGCTCGGGGTGCTGGGTGCTCAGTGCTCGGGTTGCTGGGTGCTCAGTGCTCGGGGTGCTGGGTGCTCAGTGCTCAGGGTGCTGGGTGCTCAGTGCTCAGAGTGCTGGGTGCTCAGTACTCAGGGTGCTCGGTGCTCAGTACTCAGAGTGCTCAGAGCTCAGTACTCAGCGTGCTGGATGCTCAGTGCTCAGGGTGCTCGGTGCTCAGTACTCAGGGTGCTCAGTGCTCAGTACTCAGCTTGCTGGGTGCTCAGTGCTCAGGGTGCTGGGTGCTCAGTACTCAGGGTGCTCAGTGCTCAGTGCTCAGGGTGCTGGGTGCTCAGTGCTCGGGGTGCTCTGTGCTCAGTGCTCAGGGTGCTGGGTGCTCAGTACTCAGGGTGCTCAGTGCTCAGGGTGCTGGGTGCTCAGTGCTCAGTACACAGGGTGCTGAGTGCTCAGTGCTCTGGGTGCTGGGTGCTCAGTGCTCAGTACTCAGGGTGCTGGCTGCTCAGTGCTCAGGGTGCTGGATGCTCAGTACTCAGGGTGCTGGGTGCTCAGTGCTCAGGGTGCTGGGTGCTCAGTACTCAGGGTGCTGGGTGCTCAGTGCTCAGGGTGCTTGGTGCTCAGTACTCAGGGTGCTCATTGCTCAGTACTCAGGGTGCTCAGTTCTCAGTACTCAGGGTGCTCAGTGCTCAGGGTGCTAGGTGCTCAGTGCTCGGGGTGCTGGGTGCTCAGTCCTCAGGGTGCTGGGTGCTCAGTGCTCAGGGTGCTCGGTGCTCAGTGCTCAGGGTGCTGGCTGCTCAGTACTCAGGGTGCTGGGTGCTCAGTGCTCGGGGTGCTGGGTGCTCAGTACTCAGGGTGCTGGGTGCTCAGTACTCGGGTGCTCGGTGCTCAGTGCTCAGGGTGCTGGGTGCTCAGTGCTCTGGTTGCTGGGTGCTCAGTGCTCAGTACTCAGGGTGCTGGGTGCTCAGTGCTCGGGGTGCAGGGTGCTCAGTGCTCAGTACTCAGGGTGCTGGGTGCTCAATGCTCAGGGTGCTGGGTGCTCAGTGCTCAGGGTGCTGGGTGCTCAGTGCTCAGGGTGCTGGGTACTCAGTGTTCGGGGTGCTGGGTGCTCAGTACTCAGGGTGCTGGGTGCTCAATACTCAGGGTGCTGGGTGCTCAGTGCTCGGGGTGCTGGGTGCTCAGTACTCAGGGTGCTGGGTGCTCGGTGCTCAGGGTGCTGGGTGCTCAGTGCTCAGGGTGCTGGGTGCTCGGTGCTCGGGGTGCTGGGTGCTCAGTGCTCGGGGTGCTCGGTGCTCAGTACTCAGGGTGCTCAGTGCTCAGTACTCAGGGTGCTGGGTGCTCAGTGCTCAGGGTGCTGGGTGCTCAGTACTCAGGGTGCTGGGTGCTCGGTGCTCAGTACGCTGGGTGCTCAGTACTCAGGGTGCTGGGTGCTCAGTACTCAGGGTGCTCGGTGCTCACTACTCAGGGTGCTGGGTGCTCAGTGCTCGGGGTGCTGGGTGCTCAGTACTCAGGGTGCTGGGTGCTCAGTGCTCGGGGTGCTCGGTGCTCAGTACGCTGGGTGCTCAGTACTCAGGGTGCTGGGTGCTCAGTACTCAGGGTGCTCAGTGCTCAGTACTTAGGGTGCTCAGTGCTCAGTGCTCAGGGTGCTGGGTGCTCAGTGCTCGGGGTGCTGGGTGCTCAGTGCTCGGGGTGCTGGGTGCTCAGTGCTCAGAGTGCTGGGTGCTCAGTACTCAGGGTGCTCGGTGCTCAGTACTCAGAGTCCTCAGTGCTCAGTACTCAGCGTGCTGGGTGCTCAGTGCTCTGGGTGCTAGGTGCTCAGTACTCAGGGTGCTCAGTGCTCAGTACTCAGCGTGCTGGGTGCTCAATGCGCAGGGTGCTGGGTGCTCAGTACTCAGGGTGCTGGGTGCTCAGTACTCACGGTGCTCAGTGCTCAGTGTGCTGGGTGCTCAGTGCTCAGAGTGTTGGGTGCTCAGTACTCAGGGTGCTCGGTGCTCAGTACTCAGAGTGCTCAGTGCTCAGTACTCAGCGTGCTGGGTGCTCAGTGCTCTGGGTGCTAGGTGCTCAGTACTCAGGGTGCTCAGTGCTCAGTACTCAGCGTGCTGGGTGCTCAGTGCTCAGGGTGCTGGGTGCTCAGTACTCAGGGTGCTGGGTGCTTAGTACTCAGGGTGCTCGGTCCTCAGTGCTCAGGGTGCTGGGTGCTCAGTACTCAGGGTGCTGGGTGCTCAGTGCTCAGGGTGCTCAGTGCTCAGTACTCAGGGTGCTCGGTGCTCAGTGCTCAGGGTGCTCAGTGCTCAGTACTCAGGGTGCTCAGTGGTCAGTTCTCTGGGTGCTGGGTGCTCAGTGCTCGGGGTGCTGGGTGCTCAGTGCTCAGGGTGCTGGGTGCTCAGTACTCACGGTGCTCAGTGCTCAGGGTGCTGGGTGCTCAGTGCTCAGTACACAGGGTGCTGAGTGCTCAGTGCTCTGGGTGCTGGGTGCTCAGTGCTCAGTACTCAGGGTGCTGGCTGCTCAGTGCTCGGGGTGCTGGATGCTCAGTATTCAGGGTGCTGGGTGCTCAGTGCTCAGGGTGCTGGGTGCTCAGTACTCAGGGTGCTGGGTGCTCAGTGCTCAGGGTGCTGGGTGCTCAGTACTCAGGGTGCTGGGTCCTCAGTTCTCAGGGTGCTGGGTGCTCAGTGCTCGGGGTGCTCAGTACTCAGGGTGCTGTGTGTTCAGTGCTCAGTGCTCGGGGTGCTCAGTAATCAGGGTGCTGGGTGCTCAGTACTCCGGGTGCTGGGTGCTCAGTGCTCGGGGTGCTCGGTGCTCAGTGCTCAGGGTGCTGGGTGCTCAGTACTCAGGGTGCTCTTTGCTCCGGGTCCTGGGTGCTCAGTACTCAGGGTGCTGGGTGCTCAATACTCAGGGTGCTCAGTGCTCAGTACTCAGGGTGCTCAGTGCTCAGTACTCAGGGTTCTCAGTGCTCAGGGTGCTGGGTGCTCAGTGCTCGGGGTGCTGGGTGCTCAGTGCTCAGGGTCCTGGGTGCTCTGTGCTCAGGGTGCTGGGTGCTCTGTGCTCAGGGTGCTGGGTGCTCAGTGCTCAGGGTGCTCGGTGCTCAGTGCTCAGGTTGCTGGGTGCTCAGTACTCAGGGTGCTCAGTGCTCAGTACTCAGGGTGCTCAGTGCTCAGGGTGCTAGGTGCTCAGTGCTCGGGGTGCTGGGTGCTCAGTCCTCAGGGTGCTGGGTGCTCAGTGCTCAGGGTGCTCGGTGCTCAGTGCTCAGGGTGCTGGCTGCTCAGTACTCAGGGTGCTGGGTGCTCAGTGCTCGGGGTGCTGGGTGCTCAGTACTCAGGATGCAGGGTGCTCAGTACTCGGGTGCTCGGTGCTCAGTGCTCAGGGTGCTGGGTGCTCAGTGCTCTGGGTGCTGGGTGCTCAGTGCTCAGTACTCAGGGTGCTGGGTGCTCAGTGCTCGGGGTGCAGGGTGCTCAGTGCTCAGTACTCAGGGTGCTGGGTGCTCAGTGCTCAGGGTGCTGGGTGCTCAGTGCTCAGGGTGCTGGGTGCTCAGTGCTCAGGGTGCTGGGTACTCAGTGCTCGGGGTGCTGGGTGCTCAGTACTCAGGGTGCTGGGTGCTCAGTACTCAGGGTGCTGGGTGCCCAGTGCTCGGGGTGCTGGGTGCTCAGTGCTCGGGGTGCTGGGTGCTCAGTACTCGGGGTGCTCGCTGCACAGTACTCAGGGTGCTGGGTGCTCAGTGCTCAGGGTGCTGGGTGCTCAGTACTCAGTGTGCTCTGTGCTTAGTACTCAGGGTGCTGGGTGCTCAGTACTCCGGGTGCTGGGTGCTCAGTGCTCGGGGTGCTCGGTGCTCAGTACGTTGGGTGCTCACTACTCAGGGTGCTGGGTGCTCATTGCTCAGGGTGCTGGGTGCTCAGTGCTCAGGGTGCTGGGTGCTCAGTGCTCAGGGTGCTGGGTGCTCAGTACTCAGGGTGCTGGGTGTGCAGTGCTCGGGGTGCTGGGTGCTCAGTGCTCATTGTGCTGGGTGCTCAGTGCTCAGCGTGCTGGGTGCTCAGTACTCGGGGTGCTGGGTGCTCAGTACTCATGGTGCGGGGTGCTCAGTGCTCAGCGTGCTGGGGGCTCAGTACTCGGGGTGCTGGGTGCTCAGTACTCATGGTGCAGGGTGCTCAGTACCCAGGGTGCTGGGTGATCAGTACTCGGGTGCTGGGTGCTCAGTGCTCAGGGTGTTGGGTGCTCAGTGATCGGGGTGCTGGGTGCTCAGTGCTCAGTACTCAGGGTGCTGGGTGCTCCGTGCTCGGGGTGCTGGGTGCTCAGTGCTCAGTACTCAGGGTGCTGGATGCTCAGTGCTCAGGGTGCTGTGTGCTCAGTGCTCAGGGTGCTGGGTGCTCAGTGCTCAGGGTGCTGGGTGCTCAGTACTCAGGGTGCTCGGTGCTTAGTACTCAGGGTGCTGGGTGCTCAGTACTTCGGGTGCTGGGTGCTCAGTGCTCGGGGTGCTCGGTGCTCAGTGCTCAAGGTGCTGGGTTCTCTGTACTCAGGGTGCTCATTGCTCAGGGTGCTGGGTGCTCAGTACTCAGGGTGCTGGGTGCTCAGTGGTCAGGGTGCTCGGTGCTCAGTACGTTGGGTGCTCAGTACTCAGGTGCTGGGTGCTCAGTACTCAGGGTGCTGGGTGCTCAGTGCTCAGGGTGCTGGGTGCTCAGTGCTCAGGGTGCTGGGTGCTCGGTGCTCGGGGTGCTGGGTGCTCAGTGCTCGGGGTGCTCGGTGCTCAGTACTCAGGGTGCTCAGTGCTCAGTACTCAGGGTGCTGGGTGCTCAGTGCTCAGGGTGCTGGGTGCTCAGTACTCAGGGTGCTGGGTGCTCAGTACTCAGGGTGCTCGGTGCTAACTACTCAGGGTGCTGGGTGCTCAGTGCTCAGGGTGCTGGGTGCTAAGTGCTCGGGGTACTCGGTGCTCAGTACGCTGGGTGCTCAGTACTCAGGGTGCTGGGTGCTCAGTACTCAGGTTGCTCAGTGCTCAGTACTTAGGGTGCTCAGTGCTCAGTGCTCAGGGTGCTGGGTGCTCAGTGCTCGGGGTGCTGGGTGCTCAGTGCTCGGGTTGCTGGGTGCTCAGTGCTCGGGGTGCTGGGTGCTCAGTGCTCAGGGTGCTGGGTGCTCAGTGCTCAGAGTGCTGGGTGCTCAGTACTCAGGGTGCTCGGTGCTCAGTACTCAGAGTGCTCAGAGCTCAGTACTCAGCGTGCTGGATGCTCAGTGCTCAGGGTGCTCGGTGCTCAGTACTCAGGGTGCTCAGTGCTCAGTACTCAGCTTGCTGGGTGCTCAGTGCTCAGGGTGCTGGGTGCTCAGTACTCAGGGTGCTGGGTGCTTAGTACTCAGGGTGCTCGGTCCTCAGTGCTCAGGGTGCTGGGTGCTCAGTACTCAGGGTGCTGGGTGCTCAGTGCTCAGGGTGCTCAGTGCTCAGTACTCAGGGTGCTCGGTGCTCAGTGCTCAGGGTGCTCAGTGCTCAGTACTCAGGGTGCTCAGTGCTCAGTGCTCAGGGTGCTGGGTGCTCAGTGCTCGGGGTGCTGGGTGCTCAGTGCTCAGGGTGCTGGGTGCTCAGTACTCAGGGTGCTCAGTGCTCAGGGTGCTGGGTGCTCAGTGCTCAGTACACAGGGTGCTGAGTGCTCAGTGCTCTGGGTGCTTGGTGCTCAGTGCTCAGTACTCAGGGTGCTGGCTGCTCAGTGCTCAGGGTGCTGGATGCTCAGTACTCAGGGTGCTGGGTGCTCAGTGATCAGGGTGCTGGGTGCTCAGTACTCAGGGTGCTGGGTGCTCAGTGCTCAGGGTGCTGGGTGCTCAGTACTCAGTGTGCTGGGTCCTCAGTGCTCAGGGTGCTGGGTGCTCAGTGCTCGGGGAGCTCAGTACTCAGGGTGCTGTGTGTTCAGTGCTCAGGGTACTGGGTGCTCAGTACTCAGGGTGCTCTGTGCTTAGTACTCAGGGTGCTGGGTGCTCAGTACTCCGGGTGCTGGGTGCTCAGTGCTCGGGGTTCTCGGTGCTCAGTGCTCAGGGTGCTGGGTGCTCAGTACTCAGGGTGCTCATTGCTCCGGGTCCTGGGTGCTCAGTACTCAGGGTGCTGGGTGCTCAATACTCAGGGTGCTCAGTGCTCAGTACTCAGGGTGCTCAGTGCTCAGTACTCAGGGTTCTCAGTGCTCAGGGTGCTGGGTGCTCAGTGCTCGGGGTGCTGGGTGCTCAGTGCTCAGGGTGCTGGGTGCTCAGTGCTCAGGGTGCTGTGTGCTCAGTGCTCAGGGTGCTCGGTGCTCAGTGCTCAGGTTGCTGGGTGCTCAGTACTCAGGGTGCTGGGTGCTCAGTACTCAGGGTGCTCATTGCTCAGTACTCAGGGTGCTCAGTGCTCAGTACTCAGGGTGCTCAGTGCTCAGGGTGCTGGGTGCTCAGTACTCAGGGTGCTGGGTGCTCAGTGCTCAGGGTGCTCGGTGCTCAGTACATTATGTGCTCAGTACTCAGGGTGCTGGGTGCTCAGTACTCAGGGTGCTGGGTGCTCAGTGCTCAGGGTGCTCAGTGCTCAGTACATTGGGTGCTCAGTACTCAGGTTGCTGGGTGCTCAGTGCTCAGGGTGCTGGGTGCTCAGTGCTCAGGGTGCTGGGTGCTCAGTGCTCAGGGTGCTGGGTGCTCAGTACTCAGGGTGCTGGGTGCTCAGTGCTCGGGGTGCTGGGTGCTCAGTACTCAGGGTCCTGGGTGCTCAGTGCTCGGGGTGCTGGGTGCTCAGTGCTCGGGGTGCTCGGTGCTCAGTGCTCGGGGTGCTGGGTGCTCAGTACTCAGGGTGCTGGGTGCTCAGTACTCGGTGTGCTGGGTGCTCAGTACTCAGGGTGCTCAGTGCTCAGTGCTCGGGGTGCTGGGTGCTCAGTGCTCAGTACACAGGGTGCTGAGTGCTCAGTGCTCGGGGTGCTGGGTGCTCAGTGCTCAGTACTCAGGGTGCTCGGTGCTCAGTGCTCGGGGTGCTGGGTACTCAGTGCTCAGTACACAGGGTGCTGAGTGCTCAGTGCTCGGGGTGCTGGGTGCTCAGTGCTCAGTACTCAGGGTGCTGGCTGCTTAGTGCTCGGGGTGCTGGATGCTCAGTACTTAGGGTGCTGGGTGCTCAGTGCGAAGGGTGCCTCGTGCTCAGTACTCAGGGTGCTGGGTGCTCAGTGCTCAGGGTGCTGGGTGCTCAGTACTCAGGGTGCTGGGTCCTCAGTGCTCAGGGTGCTGGGTGCTCAGTGCTCGGGGTGCTCAGTACTCAGGGTTCTGTGTGTTCAGTACTCAGGGTACTGGGTGCTCAGTTCTCAGGGTGCTGGGTGCTCAGTACTCATAGTGCTCAGTGCTCAGTACTCGGGGTGCTGGGTGCTCAGTACTCAGGGTGCTCAGTGCTCAGTACTCGGGGTGCTGGGTGCTCAGTACTCGGGGTGCTGGGTGCTCAGTGCTCAGGGTGCTGGGTGCTCAGTTCTCGGGGTGCTGGGTGCTCAGTGCTCGGGGTGCTCGGTGCTCAGTACTCGGGGTGCTGGGTGCTCAGTGCTCAGGGTGCTGGGTGCTCAGTGCTCAGGGTGCTGGGTGCTCAGTGCTCGGGGTGCTCGGTGCTCAGTACTCAGGGTGCTGGGTGCTCAGTACTCAGGGTGCTGGGTACTCAGTGCTCAGGGTGCTGGGTGCTCAGTACTCAGGGTGCTGGGTGCTCAGCACTCAGGGTGCTAAGAGCTCAGGGTGCTCAGTGCTCGGGGTGCTGAATGCTCAGTGCTCAGTGCACAGGGTGCTGGGTGCTCAGTCCTCGGGGTGCTGGGTGCTCAGTTCTCTGGGTGCTCAGTGCTCAGTACTCAGGGTGCTGTGTGCTCAGTACTCAGGGTGCTGGGTGCTCAGTACTCAGGGAGCTCAGTGCTCGGGGTGCAGTGTGCTCAGTACTCAGGGTGCTGGGTGGTCAGTACTCAGGGTGCTCAGTACTCAGGGTGCTGGGTGCTCAGTGCTCAGGGTGATGGGTGCTCAGTGCTCGGGGTGCTGGGTGCTCATTCTCGGGGTGCTGGGTGCTCAGTACTCAGGGTGCTGGTTGCTCAGTGCTCGGGGTGCTCGATGCTCAGTACACAGGGTCCTGGGTGCTCAGTGCTCGGGGTGCTGGGTGCTCAGTACTCAGGGTGCTGGGTGCTCAGGGCTCAGTACTCAGCGTGCTGGGTGCTCAGTGCTCAGAGTGTTGGGTGCTCAGTACTCAGGGTGCTGGGTGCTCAGTGCTCAGTGCTCAGGGTGCTCAGTGCTCAGGGTGCTGGGTGCTCAGGGTGCTGGGTGCTCAGTGCTCGGGGTGCTGGGTGCTCAGTGCTCAGGGTGCTGGGTGCTCAGTGCTCGGGGTGCTCGGTGCTCAGTACTCAGGGTGCTCACTGCTCAGTACTCGGGCTGCTGGGTGCTCAGTGCAAGGGGTGCTGATTGCTCAGTGCTCGGGGTGCTCGGTGCTCATTACGCTGGGTGCTCAGTACTCGGGGTGCTGGGTGCTCAGTACTCAGGGTGCTGGGTGCTCAGTACTCAGGGTGCTGGGTTCTTAGTACTCAGGGTGCTCAGTGCTCAGGGTGCTGGGTGCTCAGTACTCATGGTGCTGGGTGCTCAGTGCTCAGGGTGCTCAGTGCTCAGTACTCAGGGTGCTCAGTGCTCAGTGCTCTGGGTGCTGGGTGCTCAGTGCTCGGGGTGCTGGGTGCTCAGTGCTCAGGGTGCTGGGTGCTCAGTACTCAGGGTGCTCAGTGCTCAGGGTGCTGGGTGCTCAGTGCTCGGGGTGCTGGGTACTCAGTGCTCAGTACACAGGGTGCTGAGTGCTCAGTGCTCGGGGTGCTGGGTGCTCAGTGCTCGGGGTGCTGGAAGCTCAGTACTCAGGGTGCTGGGTGCTCAGTGCTCAGGGTGCTGGGTGCTCAGTACTCAGGGTGCTGGGTGCTCAGTGCTCAGGGTGCTGGGTGCTCAGTACTCAGGGTGCTGGGTCCTCAGTGCTCAGGGTGCTGGGTGCTCAGTGCTCGGGGTGCTCGGTGCTCAGTGCTCAGGGTGCTGGGTGATCAGTACTCAGGGTGCTCATTGCTCAGGGTGCTCCGTGCTCAGTACTCATGGTGCTGGGTGCTCAGTACTCAGGGTGCTCAGTGCTCAGTACTCAGGGTGCTGGGTGCTCAGTGCTCAGGGTGCTGGGTGCTCAGTACTCAGGGTGCTGGGTGCTCGGTGCTCGGTGCTCAGGGTGCTGGGTGCTCAGTGCTCAGGGTGCTGGGTGCTCGGTGCTCGGGGTGCTGGGTGCTCAGTGCTCGTGGTGCTCGGTGCTCAGTACTCAGGGTGCTCAGTGCTCAGTACTCAGGGTGCTCAGTGCTCAGTACTCTGCGTGCTGGGTGCTCAGTGCTCTGGGTGCTAGGTGCTCAGTACTCAGGGTGCTCAGTGCTCAGTACTCAGCGTGCTGGGTGCTCAGTGCTCAGGGTGCTGGGTGCTCAGTACTCAGGGTGCTGGGTGCTTAGTACTCAGGGTGCTCGGTCCTCAGTGCTCAGGGTGCTGGGTGCTCAGTACTCAGGGTGCTGGGTGCTCAGTGCTCAGGGTGCTCAGTGCTCAGTACTCAGGGTGCTCGGTGCTCAGTGCTCAGGGTGCTCAGTGCTCAGTACTCAGGGTGCTCAGTGGTCAGTTCTCTGGGTGCTGGGTGCTCAGTGCTCGGGGTGCTGGGTGCTCAGTGCTCAGGGTGCTGGGTGCTCAGTACTCACGGTGCTCAGTGCTCAGGGTGCTGGGTGCTCAGTGCTCAGTACACAGGGTGCTGAGTGCTCAGTGCTCTGGGTGCTGGGTGCTCAGTGCTCAGTACTCAGGGTGCTGGCTGCTCAGTGCTCGGGGTGCTGGATGCTCAGTATTCAGGGTGCTGGGTGCTCAGTGCTCAGGGTGCTGGGTGCTCAGTACTCAGGGTGCTGGGTGCTCAGTGCTCAGGGTGCTGGGTGCTCAGTACTCAGGGTGCTGGGTCCTCAGTTCTCAGGGTGCTGGGTGCTCAGTGCTCGGGGTGCTCAGTACTCAGGGTGCTGTGTGTTCAGTGCTCAGTGCTCGGGGTGCTCAGTACTCAGGGTGCTGGGTGCTCAGTACTCCGGGTGCTGGGTGCTCAGTGCTCGGGGTGCTCGGTGCTCAGTGCTCAGGGTGCTGGGTGCTCAGTACTCAGGGTGCTCTTTGCTCCGGGTCCTGGGTGCTCAGTACTCAGGGTGCTGGGTGCTCAATACTCAGGGTGCTCAGTGCTCAGTACTCAGGGTGCTCAGTGCTCAGTACTCAGGGTTCTCAGTGCTCAGGGTGCTGGGTGCTCAGTGCTCGGGGTGCTGGGTGCTCAGTGCTCAGGGTGCTGGGTGCTCTGTGCTCAGGGTGCTGGGTGCTCAGTGCTCAGGGTGCTCGGTGCTCAGTGCTCAGGTTGCTGGGTGCTCAGTACTCAGGGTGCTTGGTGCTCAGTACTCAGGGTGCTCATTGCTCAGTACTCAGGGTGCTCAGTGCTCAGTACTCAGGGTGTTCAGTGCTCAGGGTGCTAGGTGCTCAGTGCTCGGGGTGCTGGGTGCTCAGTCCTCAGGGTGCTGGGTGCTCAGTGCTCAGGGTGCTCGGTGCTCAGTGCTCAGGGTGCTGGCTGCTCAGTACTAAGGGTGCTGGGTGCTCAGTGCTCGGGGTGCTGGGTGCTCAGTACTCAGGGTGCTGGGTGCTCAGTACTCGGGTGCTCGGTGCTCAGTGCTCAGGGTGCTGGGTGCTCAGTGCTCTGGGTGCTGGGTGCTCAGTGCTCAGTACTCAGGGTGCTGGGTGCTCAGTGCTCGGGGTGCAGGGTGCTCAGTGCTCAGTACTCAGGGTGCTGGGTGCTCAGTGCTCAGGGTGCTGGGTGCTCAGTGCTCAGGGTGCTGGGTGCTCAGTGCTCAGGGTGCTGGGTGCTCAGTACTCAGGGTGCTGGGTGCCCAGTGCTCGGGGTGCTGGGTGCTCAGTGCTCGGGGTGCTGGGTGCTCAGTACTCGGGGTGCTCGCTGCACAGTACTCAGGGTGCTGGGTGCTCAGTGCTCAGGGTGCTGGGTGCTCAGTACTCAGGGTGCTCTGTGCGTAGTACTCAGGGTGCTGGGTGCTCAGTACTCCGGGTGCTGGGTGCTCAGTGCTCGGGGTGCTCGGTGCTCAGTACGTTGGGTGCTCACTACTCAGGGTGCTGGGTGCTCATTGCTCAGGATGCTGGGTGCTCAGTGCTCAGGGTGCTGGGTGCTCAGTGCTCAGGGTGCTGGGTGCTCAGTACTCAGGGTGCTGGGTGTGCAGTGCTCGGGGTGCTGGGTGCTCAGTGCTCATTGTGCTGGGTGCTCAGTACTCGGGGTGCTGGGTGCTCAGTACTCATGGTGCGGGGTGCTCAGTGCTCAGCGTGCTGGGTGCTCAGTACTCGGGGTGCTGGGTGCTCAGTACTCATGGTGCGGGGTGCTCAGTACCCAGGGTGCTGGGTGATCAGTACTCGGGTGCTGGGTGCTCAGTGCTCAGGGTGTTGGGTGCTCAGTGCTCGGGGTGCTGGGTGCTCAGTGCTCAGTACTCAGGGTGCTGGGTGCTCCGTGCTCGGGGTGCTGGGTGCTCAGTGCTCAGTACTCAGGGTGCTGGATGCTCAGTGCTCAGGGTGCTGTGTGCTCAGTGCTCAGGGTGCTGGGTGCTCAGTCCTCAGGGTGCTGGGTGCTCAGTACTCAGGGTGCTCGGTGCTTAGTACTCAGGGTGCTGGGTGCTCAGTACTTCGGGTGCTGGGTGCTCAGTGCTCGGGGTGCTCGGTGCTCAGTGCTCAAGGTGCTGGGTTCTCTGTACTCAGGGTGCTCATTGCTCAGGGTGCTGGGTGCTCAGTACTCAGGGTGCTGGGTGCTCAGTGGTCAGGGTGCTCGGTGCTCAGTACGTTGGGTACTCAGTACTCAGGTGCTGGGTGCTCAGTACTCAGGGTGCTGGGTGCTCAGTGCTCAGGGTGCTGGGTGCTCAGTGCTCAGGGTGCTGTGTGCTCGTTGCTCGGGGTGCTGGGTGCTCAGTGCTCGGGGTGCTCGGTGCTCAGTACTCAGGGTGCTCAGTGCTCAGTACTCAGGGTGCTGGGTGCTCAGTGCTCAGGGTGCTGGGTGCTCAGTACTCAGCGTGCTGGGTGCTCGGTGCTCAGTACGCTGGGTGCTCAGTACTCAGGGTGCTGGGTGCTCAGTACTCAGGGTGCTCGGTGCTAACTACTCAGGGTGCTGGGTGCTCAGTGCTCAGGGTGCTGGGTGCTAAGTGCTCGGGGTACTCGGTGCTCAGTACGCTGGGTGCTCAGTACTCAGGGTGCTGGGTGCTCAGTACTCAGGGTGCTCAGTGCTCAGTACTTAGGGTGCTCAGTGCTCAGTGCTCAGGGTGCTGGGTGCTCAGTGCTCGGGGTGCTGGGTGCTCAGTGCTCGGGTTGCTGGGTGCTCAGTGCTCGGGGTGCTGGGTGCTCAGTGCTCAGGGTGCTGGGTGCTCAGTGCTCAGAGTGCTGGGTGCTCAGTACTCAGGGTGCTCGGTGCTCAGTACTCAGAGTGCTCAGAGCTCAGTACTCAGCGTGCTGGATGCTCAGTGCTCAGGGTGCTCGGTGCTCAGTACTCAGGGTGCTCAGTGCTCAGTACTCAGCATGCTGGGTGCTCAGTGCTCAGGGTGCTGGGTGCTCAGTACTCAGGGTGCTGGGTGCTTAGTACTCAGGGTGCTCGGTCCTCAGTGCTCAGGGTGCTGGGTGCTCAGTACTCAGGGTGCTGGGTGCTCAGTGCTCAGGGTGCTCAGTGCTCAGTACTCAGGGTGCTCGGTGCTCAGTGCTCAGGGTGCTCAGTGCTCAGTACTCAGGGTGCTCAGTGCTCAGTGCTCAGGGTGCTGGGTGCTCAGTGCTCGGGGTGCTGGGTGCTCAGTGCTCAGGGTGCTGGGTGCTCAGTACTCAGGGTGCTCAGTGCTCAGGGTGCTGGGTGCTCAGTGCTCAGTACACAGGGTGCTGAGTGCTCAGTGCTCTGGGTGCTGGGTGCTCAGTGCTCAGTACTCAGGGTGCTGGCTGCTCAGTACTCAGGGTGCTGGATGCTCAGTACTCAGGGTGCTGGGTGCTCAGTGCTCAGGGTTCTGGGTGCTCAGTACTCAGGGTGCTGGGTGCTCAGTGCTCAGGGTGCTGGGTGCTCAGTACTCAGTGTGCTGGGTCCTCAGTGCTCAGGGTGCTGGTTGCTCAGTGCTCGGGGAGCTCAGTACTCAGGGTGCTGTGTGTTCAGTGCTCAGGGTGCTGGGTGCTCAGTGCTCGGGGTTCTCGGTGCTCAGTGATCAGGGTGCTGGGTGCTCAGTACTCAGGGTGCTCATTGCTCCGGGTCCTGGGTGCTCAGTACTCAGGGTGCTGGGTGCTCAATACTCAGGGTGCTCAGTGCTCAGTACTCAGGGTGCTCAGTGCTCAGTACTCAGGGTTCTCAGTGCTCAGGGTGCTGGGTGCTCAGTGCTCGGGGTGCTGGGTGCTCAGTGCTCAGGGTGCTGGTTGCTCAGTGCTCAGGGTGCTGTGTGCTCAGTGCTCAGGGTGCTCGGTGCTCAGTGCTCAGGTTGCTGTGTGCTCAGTACTCAGGGTGCTGGGTGCTCAGTACTCAGGGTGCTCATTGCTCAGTACTCAGGGTGCTCAGTGCTCAGTACTCAGGGTGCTCAGTGCTCAGGGTGCTGGGTGCTCAGTACTCAGGGTGCTGGGTGCTCAGTGCTCTGGGTGCTGGGTGCTCAGTGCTCAGTACTCAGGGTGCTGGGTGCTCAGTGCTCAGGGTGCTGGGTGCTCAGTACTCAGGGTGCTGGGTGCCCAGTGCTCGGGGTGCTGGGTGCTCAGTGCTCGGGGTGCTGGGTGCTCAGTACTCGGGGTGCTCGCTGCACAGTACTCAGGGTGCTGGGTGCTCAGTGCTCAGGGTGCTGGGTGCTCAGTACTCAGGGTGCTCTGTGCGTAGTACTCAGGGTGCTGGGTGCTCAGTACTCCGGGTGCTGGGTGCTCAGTGCTCGGGGTGCTCGGTGCTCAGTACGTTGGGTGCTCACTACTCAGGGTGCTGGGTGCTCATTGCTCAGGATGCTGGGTGCTCAGTGCTCAGGGTGCTGGGTGCTCAGTGCTCAGGGTGCTGGGTGCTCAGTACTCAGGGTGCTGGGTGTGCAGTGCTCGGGGTGCTGGGTGCTCAGTGCTCATTGTGCTGGGTGCTCAGTGCTCAGCGTGCTGGGTGCTCAGTACTCGGGGTGCTGGGTGCTCAGTACTCATGGTGCGGGGTGCTCAGTGCTCAGCGTGCTGGGTGCTCAGTACTCGGGGTGCTGGGTGCTCAGTACTCATGGTGCGGGGTGCTCAGTACCCAGGGTGCTGGGTGATCAGTACTCGGGTGCTGGGTGCTCAGTGCTCAGGGTGTTGGGTGCTCAGTGCTCAGGGTGCTGGGTGCTCAGTGCTCAGTACTCAGGGTGCTGGGTGCTCCGTGCTCGGGGTGCTGGGTGCTCAGTGCTCAGTACTCAGTGTGCTGGATGCTCAGTGCTCAGGGTGCTGTGTGCTCAGTGCTCAGGGTGCTGGGTGCTCAGTGCTCAGGGTGCTGGGTGCTCAGTACTCAGGGTGCTCGGTGCTTAGTACTCAGGGTGCTGGGTGCTCAGTACTTCGGGTGCTGGGTGCTCAGTGCTCGGGGTGCTCGGTGCTCAGTGCTCAAGGTGCTGGGTTCTCTGTACTCAGGGTGCTCATTGCTCAGGGTGCTGGGTGCTCAGTACTCAGGGTGCTGGGTGCTCAGTGGTCAGGGTGCTCGGTGCTCAGTACGTTGGGTGCTCAGTACTCAGGTGCTGGGTGCTCAGTACTCAGGGTGCTGGGTGCTCAGTGCTCAGGGTGCTGGGTGCTCAGTGCTCAGGGTGCTGTGTGCTCGTTGCTCGGGGTGCTGGGTGCTCAGTGCTCGGGGTGCTCGGTGCTCAGTACTCAGGGTGCTCAGTGCTCAGTACTCAGGGTGCTGGGTGCTCAGTGCTCAGGGTGCTGGGTGCTCAGTACTCAGCGTGCTGGGTGCTCGGTGCTCAGTACGCTGGGTGCTCAGTACTCAGGGTGCTGGGTGCTCAGTACTCAGGGTGCTCGGTGCTAACTACTCAGGGTGCTGGGTGCTCAGTGCTCAGGGTGCTGGGTGCTAAGTGCTCGGGGTACTCGGTGCTCAGTACGCTGGGTGCTCACTACTCAGGGTGCTGGGTGCTCAGTACTCAGGGTGCTCAGTGCTCAGTACTTAGGGTGCTCAGTGCTCAGTGCTCAGGGTGCTGGGTGCTCAGTGCTCGGGGTGCTGGGTGCTCAGTGCTCGGGTTGCTGGGTGCTCAGTGCTCGGGGTGCTGGGTGCTCAGTGCTCAGGGTGCTGGGTGCTCAGTGCTCAGAGTGCTGGGTGCTCAGTACTCAGGGTGCTCGGTGCTCAGTACTCAGAGTGCTCAGAGCTCAGTACTCAGCGTGCTGGATGCTCAGTGCTCAGGGTGCTCGGTGCTCAGTACTCAGGGTGCTCAGTGCTCAGTACTCAGCTTGCTGGGTGCTCAGTGCTCAGGGTGCTGGGTGCTCAGTACTCAGGGTGCTGGGTGCTTAGTACTCAGGGTGCTCGGTCCTCAGTGCTCAGGGTGCTGGGTGCTCAGTACTCAGGGTGCTGGGTGCTCAGTGCTCAGGGTGCTCAGTGCTCAGTACTCAGGGTGCTCGGTGCTCAGTGCTCAGGGTGCTCAGTGCTCAGTACTCAGGGTGCTCAGTGCTCAGTGCTCAGGGTGCTGGGTGCTCAGTGCTCGGGGTGCTGGGTGCTCAGTGCTCAGGGTGCTGGGTGCTCAGTACTCAGGGTGCTCAGTGCTCAGGGTGCTGGGTGCTCAGTGCTCAGTACACAGGGTGCTGAGTGCTCAGTGCTCTGGGTGCTGGGTGCTCAGTGCTCAGTACTCAGGGTGCTGGCTGCTCAGTGCTCAGGGTGCTGGATGCTCAGTACTCAGGGTGCTGGGTGCTCAGTGCTCAGGGTTCTGGGTGCTCAGTACTCAGGGTGCTGGGTGCTCAGTGCTCAGGGTGCTGGGTGCTCAGTACTCAGGGTGCTGGTTCCTCAGTGCTCAGGGTGCTGGTTGCTCAGTGCTCGGGGAGCTCAGTACTCAGGGTGCTGTGTGTTCAGTGCTCAGGGTACTGGGTGCTCAGTACTCAGGGTGCTCGGTGCTTAGTACTCAGGGTGCTGTTTGCTCAGTACTCCGGGTGCTGGGTGCTCAGTGCTCGGGGTTCTCGGTGCTCAGTGCTCAGGGTGCTGGGTGCTCAGTACTCAGGGTGCTCATTGCTCCGGGTCCTGGGTGCCCAGTACTCAGGGTGCTGGGTGCTCAATACTCAGGGTGCTCAGTGCTCAGTACTCAGGGTGCTCAGTGCTCAGTACTCAGGGTCTCAGTGCTCAGGGTGCTGGGTGCTCAGTGCTTGGGTTGCTGGGTGCTCAGTGCTCAGGGTGCTGGTTGCTCAGTGCTCAGGGTGCTGTGTGCTCAGTGCTCAGGGTGCTCGGTGCTCAGTGCTCAGGTTGCTGGGTGCTCAGTACTCAGGGTGCTGGGTGCTCAGTACTCAGGGTGCTCATTGCTCAGTACTCAGGGTGCTCAGTGCTCAGTACTCAGGGTGCTCAGTGCTCAGGGTGCTGGGTGCTCAGTACTCAGGGTGCTGGGTGCTCAGTGCTCAGGGTGCTCGGTGCTCAGTACATTGGGTGCTCAGTACTCAGGTTGCTGGGTGCTCAGTACTCAGGGTGCTTGGTGCTCAGTACTCAGGGTGCTCATTGCTCAGTACTCAGGGTGCTCAGTGCTCAGTACTCAGGGTGCTCAGTGCTCAGGGTGCTAGGTGCTCAGTGCTCGGGGTGCTGGGTGCTCAGTCCTCAGGGTGCTGGGTGCTCAGTGCTCAGGGTGCTCGGTGCTCAGTGCTCAGGGTGCTGGCTGCTCAGTACTCAGGGTGCTGGGTGCTCAGTGCTCGGGGTGCTGGGTGCTCAGTACTCAGGGTGCTGGGTGCTCAGTACTCGGGTGCTCGGTGCTCAGTGCTCAGGGTGCTGGGTGCTCAGTGCTCTGGGTGCTGGGTGCTCAGTGCTCAGTACTCAGGGTGCTGGGTGCTCAGTGCTCGGGGTGCAGGGTGCTCAGTGCTCAGTACTCAGGGTGCTGGGTGCTCAGTGCTCAGGGTGCTGGGTGCTCAGTGCTCAGGGTGCTGGGTGCTCAGTGGTCAGGGTGCTGGGTACTCAGTTCTCGGGGTGCTGGGTGCTCAGTACTCAGGGTGCTGGGTGCTCAAGTACTCAGGGTGCTGGGTGCCCAGTGCTCGGGGTGCTGGGTGCTCAGTGCTCGGGGTGCTGGGTGCTCAGTACTCGGGGTGCTCGCTGCACAGTACTCAGGGTGCTGGGTGCTCAGTGCTCAGGGTGCTGGGTGCTCAGTACTCAGGGTGCTCTGTGCTTAGTACTCAGGGTGCTGGGTGCTCAGTACTCCGGGTGCTGGGTGCTCAGTGCTCGGGGTGCTCGGTGCTCAGTACGTTGGGTGCTCACTACTCAGGGTGCTGGGTGCTCATTGCTCAGGATGCTGGGTGCTCAGTGCTCAGGGTGCTGGGTGCTCAGTGCTCAGGGTGCTGGGTGCTCAGTACTCAGGGTGCTGGGTGTGCAGTGCTCGGGGTGCTGGGTGCTCAGTGCTCATTGTGCTGGGTGCTCAGTGCTCAGCGTGCTGGGTGCTCAGTACTCGGGGTGCTGTGGTGCCCAGTACTCATGGTGCGGGGGTGCTCAGTGCTCAGCGTGCTGGGTGCTCAGTACTCGGGGTGGCTGGGTGCTCAGTACTTATGGTGCGGGGTGCTCAGTACCCAGGGTGCTGGGTGATCAGTACTCGGGTGCTGGGTGCTCAGTGCTCAGGGTGTTGGGTGCTCAGTGCTCGGGGTGCTGGGTGCTCAGTGCTCAGTACTCAGGGTGCTGGGTGCTCCGTGCTCGCGGTGCTGGGTGCTCAGTGCTCAGTACTCAGGGTGCTGGATGCTCAGTGCTCAGGGGTGCTGTGTGCTCAGTGCTCAGGGTGCTGGGTGCTCAGTGCTCAGGGTGCTGGGTGCTCAGTACTCAGGGGTGCTCGTGCTTAGTACTCAGGGTGCTGGGTGCTCAGTACTTCGGGTGCTGGGTGCTCAGTGCTCAGGGAGTGCTCGGTGCTCAGTGCTCAAGGTGCTGGGTTCTCTGTACTCAGGGAGCTCATTGCTCAGGGTGCTGGTGCTCAGTACTCAGGGTGCTGGGTGCTCAGTGGTCAGGGTGCTCGTGCTCAGTACGTTGGGTGCTCAGTACTCAGGTGCTGGGTGCTCAGTACTCAGGGTGCTGGGTGCTCAGTGCTCAGGGTGCTGGGTGCTCAGTGCTCAGGGTGCTGTGTGCTCGTTGCTCGGGGTGCTGGGTGCTCAGTGCTCGGGGTGCTCGGTGCTCGAGTGACTCAGGGTGCTCAGTGCTCAGTACTCAGGGTGCTGGGTGCTCAGTGCTCAGGGTGCTGGGGTGCTCAGTACTCAGGGTGCTGGGTGCTCGGTGCTCAGTACGCTGGGTGCTCAGTACTCAGGGTGCTGGGTGCTCAGTATCAGGGTGCTCGGTGCTAACTACTCAGGGTGCTGGGTGCTCAGTGCTCAGGGTGCTGGGTGCTAAGTGCTCGGGGTACTCGGTGCTCAGTACGCTGGGTGCTCAGTACTCAGGGTGCTGGGTGCTCAGTACTCAGGGTGCTCAGTGCTCAGTACTTAGGGTGCTCAGTGCTCAGTGCTCAGGGTGCTCGGTGCTCAGTACATTGGGTGCTCAGTACTCAGGGTGCTGGGTGCTCAGTACTCAGGGTGCTGGGTGCTCAGTGCTCAGGGTGCTCAGTGCTCAGTACATTGGGTGCTCAGTACTCAGGGTGCCTCGTGCTCAGTGCTCAGGGTGCTGGGTGCTCAGTGCTCAGGGTGCTGGGTGCTCAGTGCTCAGGGTGCTGGGTGCTCAGTACTCAGGGTGCTCGGTGCTCAGTACTCAGGGTGCTGGGTGCTCAGTGCTCGGGGTGCTGGGTGCTCAGTACTCAGGGTCCTGGGTGCTCAGTGCTCGGGGTGCTGGGTGCTCAGTGCTCGGGGTGCTCGGTGCTCAGTTGCTCGGGGTGCTGGGTGCTCAGTACTCAGGGTGCTGGGGTGCTCAGTACTCGGTGTGCTGGTGCTCAGTACTCAGGGTGCTCGGTGCTCAGTGCTCGGGGTGCTGGGTGCTCAGTGCTCAGTACACAGGGTGCTGAGTGCTCAGTGCTCGGGGTGCTGGGTGCTCAGTGCTCAGTACTCAGGGTGCTCGGTGCTCAGTGCTCGGGGTGCTGGGTACTCAGTGCTCAGTACACAGGGTGCTGAGTGCTCAGTGCTCGGGGTGCTGGTGCTCAGTGCTCAGTACTCAGGGTGCTGGCTGCTCAGTGCTCGGGGTGCTGGATGCTCAGTACTTAGGGTGCTGGGTGCTCAGTGCGAAGGGTGCCTCGTGCTCAGTACTCAGGGTGCTGGGTGCTCAGTGCTCAGGGTGCTGGGTGCTCAGTACTCAGGGTGCTGGGTCCTCAGTGCTCAGGGTGCTGGCGTGCTCAGTGCTCGGGGTGCTCAGTACTCAGGGTTCTGTGTGTTCAGTGCTCAGGGTACTGGGTGGCTCAGTACTCAGGGTGCTGGGGTGCTCAGTACTCATAGTGCTCAGTGCTCAGGTACTCGGGGTGCTGGGTGCTCAGTACTCAGCGGTGCTCAGTGCTCAGTACTCGGGGTGCTGGGTGCTCAGTACCCTGGGTGCTGGGTGCTCAGTGCTCAGGGTGCTGGGTGCTCAGTTCTCGGGGTGCTGGGTGCTCAGTGCTCGGGGTGCTCGGTGCTCAGTACTCGGGTGCTGGGTGCTCAGTGCTCAGGGTGTTGGGTGCTCAGTGCTCGGGGTGCTGGGTGCTCAGTGCTCAGTACTCAGGTTGCTGGGTGCTCCGTGCTCGCGGTGCTGGGTGCTCAGTGCTCAGTACTCAGGGTGCTGGATGCTCAGTGCTCAGGGTGCTGTGTGCTCAGTGCTCAGGGTTGCTGGGGTGCTCAGTGCTCAGGGTGGCTGGGTGCTCAGTACTCAGGGTGCTCGGTGCTTAGTACTCAGGGTGCTGGGTGCTCAGTACTTCGGGTGCTGGGTGCTCAGTGCTCGGTGGTGCTCGGTGCTCAGTGCTCAAGGTGCTGGGTTCTCTGTACTCAGGGAGCTCATTGCTCAGGGTGCTGGGTGCTCAGTACTCAGGGTGCTGGGTGCTCAGTGGTCAGGGTGCTCGGTGCTCAGTACGTTGGGTGCTCAGTTACTCAGGTGCTGGGTGCTCAGTACTCAGGGTGCTGGGTGCTCAGTGCTCAGGGTGCTGGGTGCTCAGTGCTCAGGGTGCTGTGTGCTCGTTGCTCGGGGTGCTGGGTGCTCAGTGCTCGGGGT